>NC_088344.1:31155000-31405000 GCF_036884655.1 Musa acuminata AAA Group | reverse complement strand
CAGATGTGGATGTGTGTGGTTGGTTGCACAGCATAGTACTAAAGCAGCAATCTATAATGATATATTTTTCCCAGATGTGGATGTGTGTGTGGTTGGTTGCACACGAGGGATCGTCTCTTTGATATAAATATGTTAACATCAAAAAAAAAAAAAAAAAAACGTTCACAAGAGATTTTTAGATGAAAGGATTTGGAAGTTGATTGTACACATGTCAAAGCTCTCACATGCTTGGCGAGGCCGACATGGGATAAACTTAAATCTATGAATTATTTGAATCTATAATGATATATTTATGCCATCATTACGAAACCCAAGGATGTATGACCTAAGCAATGTAGATCCTATAGAGTTTTTTTTTTTTCACCATTGGCAAGCGGGATTTGATTTCATGGCCTTACTATTAATCATCAGGTTTGATATCAGCTCATCAGGTTTGATATCAGCTAAGCTGCTGTGTACATACTATTCATTGAACGTTTTAGAGATTATCTAAATCTGGGTGTACGTACTATTAGATCATCTAAATCTGCTGCGTATATACTATTCATTGAACATTTTGTTATCAGATCCTCAAGTGGTATAACATGATAAAGCAGTCTCCACACACACTCAGAAGAAAGTCTGCAGACTTGCGAACCACAACCTCATCACCTGGAGCAAGTGACAGCAACTCCATAGTCTCCACTTTTTATGTGGAAAAAAAACGAAAGCTGGCAGATGGCAAGAGCATGTCCCCTTGTGTTGGAATTTATAAGGAATTCCAACACAAGGGACTATGGATTCCCATGGCAACAGCATGTTCACTTTGTCGAGGCTATGCTCCTCCTTGTCATCCATCAATCGTTTGTCAAAGGGAATGCATTAGCACTTAAGAAAGAGTGTTGCGGCTGCTAGGCAAGGCTGTCGCATCAGCCTTCCCAAAATAAAGATGATTGTGAGCAGAAGTGTTAAGTTGTGTGGGGATGAAGCTGAACTCCACAACCTTCAGCCTCATACAAAGAGTAGCATTATTAAAGACTGCAGAATCCATATCTAGCTTAAGCCCTCCTGCGCTGTAAAAATTTAGGGTTTCAAGTTGCTATTCCTTCCGCTATTACAGTATTGTGTGCTTTAATTGCAGCATAGTCAACTGCTCTGACCGATCTGTTGGTAGGTGACTAACAAGTTAAGAGTATTCCAGATATTAAAAATATTTATTTTATTAAAAATTCTAGAAATAAAATATTCTTTTTGACAAAAGTTCAAAAAAAAAACTTCTTTCCAAAATCTATCCAATTATGCTTAAATGAAGAAAAATTGTGCAAAAACAACTGTTGGCGGATTTTTATTAATATATATTAGAAGAAAATTATTGGAATTCATATCTATGATGGGACCTCCAAATATTAAACACTGCTTATGGAATGTTCCGAACCCCACGGACATGATGGGACGTCTCCTGCCACAATCTATTTCATGGAGAGCTTTTCCATCAGTCGGCGGATGAGTCTGTCCTCGTGTTTCAAGCCTTCCGGCGAACATGTGGCTGTGCTTATTCCCTTCTCTGTGGTGGATGATCAGCTCCACGACTTCAATACGGGAAGTCATCTGGAACTGCAGCCTCACATGAGACGCATGAGCACCTAAGAAAGTGAGTCACAGCTGCTAGGCAGGGCTGTCGCAACAGCGTTCCAAAAGGAAGAGTACCTCGTGAGTTCTCTCCAAACAAATGCAAGATGGTGAGGAGAAATGTTAAAGTTGTTAGGGATGAAGCTGAACTTAAAACAACCTTCAGCTTCGTACAAAGGATAGCAATGTTAAAGACAACGCCATCTAGGAATCAGGGAGTGTATATATAGCTGTTTACGCAGTCGACCATGTTAGCAGAAGCATATTTAGGGCTTCAAGAATTGCTAATCCTTCCATTATTACATCATCTTATGCTTTAATTGTATACAATCAATTTCTCTCATCTATCGGCACTCTTTTTTTTTCAAACAAAAATATCATTCGGTATCGAAAATAAGAATAAACATATTATAAGAGTTTCAAGACATAATGAATTTAAAAGAAGAGGACCTGTGAGGATGGGGGAATAAGAAAATGATAAAAACAGAATATTATGATGTAATTAAAAAAAATTAATAAAAAATAAAATAATATTAAACAAAAGATATGATTAAGAACACTCATAAAATATTCCTATGTGCACACATCTTTGTTTCATAAACCATAGTCATATTTATATGACCTAATGATAACTATTTTGTTAGGATCAAGTTGGCACTAAGACGCGGGGGGGGGGGGGGGGGGGGGGGGGGGGGCGGTTGTGGGGTGGGAGGGTGGGTAATTGATTCGATTCGAAACTTTCGACTTAATAAAAACGTATCGAAAAAGATATTGAAAGTGTGCTTGATTTAGAATATGAGTGATAAACAATTAAGGTAGAAAACAATAGTAATTAAGAGCAATAAGAAAGTGCACACCAATTTTATAGTGGTTCGGTTGTCGCAACCTATGTCCACTCCTGATTCCTCCTCCATTGAGGCCACCGTCATCCACTAATGGTCTTCCTTTAATTCGTGAATATCAACCACCCTCTTACAACTCTTTCTCCTTTTTATAAGTTTAGAAGACAACCTTTTTCAAACCTCACACCTCTCTTAGATTGATAACAAAGCTAAAGAAGGAAGAGGACACTTGGCACTTTTACAATACTTTCACACCCCAAAACGTCAAGACTTTTGTTCACACTTTCATGCTCTTTCTGTTAGAATTAATACAACACTAAGAGGAGTGGGGGGGGGGGGGGGGGGGGGGGGATGGTGAATTAATGCTTACGTAAAAATGTCGGTTTGAAAAACTCGTTCGATGAAAACCGATATTGAAAATATGTTTAAACTTGAAAGCATTTGTAAGCATAGTAAATAAGTGAGCAAGTAAATCAATTAGCAATTATAAATGAAAAGCATAAAGAAAATTGCAAACCAATTTATAGTGGTTCGATCGTCATGACCTACGTTCACTCCTAATTCATCTTCCGTCGAGGTTACCGGTATCCACTAACGGTTTTCCTTCAATGGGCAAAGACCAACTATCCTCTTACAACTTTTTCTCCTTTTCATGGGTCTAGGAGACAACCCTTACAAGCCTCATACCTCTCTTGAATGATCACAATATTAGAAATGGAGGAGGAGGACACTTGGCACTTTTATAATACTTTCACACCTTAGAAATCTTTCCCCTTTCTGCTTAATTCTTGTTTCTCCATGTAGGAATAGTTGGGGTATTTATAGACCCTAAATGACTTCAAAAATGAAGCCAAAAAAGGTCTTATCCCATGTTTCCTAGGTCCTGGCAGTACCATCGCCTGTGTTGGGCGGTACCACCGCCTGCAGCACTAACACTAGGTGGTACCACTGCTTAGTCTATTGATACTACTGCCTGACACAGTTTGGGTGACTGTGTCTGGGCAGTACCACCACCCAGTTTGGTGATATCACCGTTTGACACAGTCTTAAAGATTGTGTTTGGGCGGTACCACTACTAGTCTGATGGTACCACTGTTAGACTTTGCTACAAGACACTGAATGAGCCTTTCTCTTGGCCTAAAACAGCCCTGATTCAGCCCCAATTGGCCCCTAATCAAGTTGACATGGTTATACCTAAAACCAACACAATTAGACCTCTAAATTACTTCGATCTAGATAAATTATTACAAGTAAGAATGCTAAGTTGTTCGGCATGTCATTGGTTCATCTAGTGCTTCGTCCGAACCTTCGGTACATTAATCTCTCTTGTGACGTATTGCCCAATTGGCATGTTAACCTCGCAACACTTGATTTCATTGGTGCAATGTCCAATCCTTCTAGCTCAATACTCAAACTTATGGCATGAAGCCTTCTACCGACACGTCGACCTTCCTCCGGTCTGACATCCAATCTTCTCACATGTTCCATTCCAGCCCAACTTGATTCTTCCTGCTTTAATCAAATTATCTCTCCATGATCGAAGCTAGTCCTACATCAGTCAAAATACATATTAGATTATAACTTTATCAATTGGTTTCATCATAAAAATTCGTGATTCAACACTTTCATGCAGAAAGGACAAGGGTATCTATAGGCCCTAATGACTTCAAAAATTGAGCTAAAAAGTGTCTCATCCCGGATTTCTAGGGTACTAGCGGTACCACCGCCTAGTCTAGGTGGTATGACCACCTAACAAAGCCTTAGAGACTGGGCTCAAGCGGTACCACCACTTGACGACATTAACTATCGGTGGTACCATCGCCCAAACCACTTGAGAGGCTGAGCCTCATGTAGTACCACCACCCAATCTAAGTGGTACCACTGTCCAGTCTGGGCAGTGCCACCGTCTGACATGGCTCCAAGTGGCTGAATGGGCCATCCAACCGGCCTAATTCAGCCCTGTTAAGGGCCTAGTTGGCTCATATTTGAGTTTGTAGGATTTCTCCCAAAACTAACTCAATTTTAAGTCCTAACTACGATAGTTAAGGCTAAAACAATTAAAATACAAACAACCTAATTTGTTTAGCATGTCAATTGTTCAGTCGAACTTTTGGTGAACTTCCGACGAACTCCTAGTAAACTTCTGGCAAGTTTTCACTGCATCATCTGATCCTTCGGTGTATCTCCCAATTCATCCGACCTGGTGCCCAATCATTGATTCCAACCCAACTTTGATGCTTCTTTAATCATTTTGTCTTTTTCATGATCGTAGTTAGTCCTGCATCATTTATCTCAACACATGGATTAGATCATTAATTCACCAATTGATTTCATCATCAAAATCTGAGATTTAATATATTTTACCTCATCATCTCACCCATGATTAGTTTAGGTATAAAACTATCCTCATCATAATAACTTTTTAGATTATCGACCACTTAGGTAGAACTATTTGAAACATAGTCAGAACTATTTAAAATATGACAACTAGTGAGATAACTACATATGAATCAATTCTCAACACTCTCCCTTGATTCATAATAATAGACACTGATTTGAGATATGAAATAAACATGCTTCTGAAATATAAGTGATGGTGAGAATTTCTGCAACTTGTTCATTTGTGCTACAATACTTCACTATTACGACTACTTACTACAAAATCCCGGATGAAATGATAATCTCTATATGCTTCATTCTTTCATGAAAGGTTCGATTCTTTGTTATTACAATTGTGGCTTTGTTGTCACAAAATATTTTAGTTGCATCTTTTTATTCTTGATGAAGTTCTCTAAGAAGCCTTCTAAGCCATATTTCTTAATAAGCTGCTGATGTTACAGCTATATATTCTGCTTCCGATGATGATAGTGTAGTTGTTACTTGCTTCTTTGAACTCTAAGATATGGCTGATGATCTGAGGCTAAAAATATTATCTAAAGTACTTTATTTTTCATCCAAAGCTCCTGCCCAATCATTATCATTGAAACCAAATAATTTAAATTTAAAATTATGATAATACCAAATGCCATAATCTATAATTTTAGCAATATAATGTAGAATTTTTTAATAGCTTTGAGATGATGTTTGCTTATATTATACATAAACCTAGATACTACATCAATAGAAAAGGTAATATCTAGTTGAGTATGAGTTAGATAAATCAAACATCCAACCAAACTTCTATAGTATCTTGCATTTATTAAATATGTATCATCTTTAAGTTCTAATTTCTCATTTATATTCATGGGAGTTACTGTAGCTTTCAATTAATCACGTTAGACTTTTTGAATATAACCATTGCATATTTTCTTTGTGAAATAAAAGAAATTATTTGATCCTCACTTCACCTTCAACCTAAGAAAATAGTGCAATAAACCTAGATTTGACATTTCAAACTTATTTATCATGTATTTTTTAAATTCTACCATACAAGAGTTAGATGAACCCATATATGTAATATCATTAACATAAAGGCAAAATATGAGAATATTATATTTACCCTCCTTCTTTAGACAAAGAGTATGTTCATTATTGCTCCTCTTAAACTAATTTTGATGAAAATAATAATCAATTATGTTGTACAATGCCCTTGGAGCTTGTTTATGCCAATAAAGAGTTTTCTTTAGCTTATACATCTTTTTTTTATATCCTTTAACTAAAATACCTTTAGGTTGAGTAACAAAAATCTTTTCTTATAAATCTTCATTTTAAAACATAGATTTTATATCAAATTAATAAATAGGTCAACTCAATAAGCATCTAAATCCAAGATAATTCTCATGGTTTCGAATCTAACAATTGGAATATCATCAAAATTAATACCTTATTGCTGTGAATATCCTTTTGCTAGAAGCAAAGCCTTGGGCTTTTGGATACTTCTATCTAGATTTTACTTTATTTTGAACACCCATTTTAATTCAATAGCATTCTTTTCTTTTAGTAGATTCGTTAGCTCCTAGGTTTCATTCTTTTTAATTGATTTAATTTTTTCCTTCATTGCCTTTCGTCATTCCTCTTTTTCAATTACTTCCTCAAAACTTATAGAATCTGAAATAAATAAAACAAATATTGAATCATAAATTTCTATCAATGGTCTAAATTTTCCTTGAGGGGTTTTATCTAAGGAATCATTTTATGAATCTGAATTGCTATTGGGTGAGGCTAACGATAAATTTATTGGAGCAAGCTCAGTCACTTGATTATATGGAGTGTCTAGTTTTGTTGGAGTTTGAATTTATTTTTCACCTTCAATGGTCTCCTAATTTTAACTTGCCCTTTCAGCAAACATAATATTTTTATTAATAATAACTTTACCATTAATAGGATTATACAATTGATATGCTTTTGATTGTAAGGAATAACCAATTAAGATATATTTTTAAAATTTTCATCAAGCTTATGATGGTTTTGTGAATTTGCTAAAGCATAAGCAATACAACTAAAAATTCTTAGATGGCTTAAACTTGGCTTCATACCATACCAAGCTTCAAAGGGAGTTCGATTCATAATAGTCTTTATTGGTGAAATATTTAACAAATAAATAACTACTTTTACCTAAAACTGATTTAGAATATGCTTTCTTTTAAGAAAACTTATTATTATTTTCATGATAGTTTGATTCTTATATTCAGCTACACCATTTTTTTTCTGGTATATATGATGCTATAAATTCCCTACAAATATCATTTTCTTCAAAATAAATTAAACTCATGATAAATATGATTAGAGATGTTACTAATAGGTGTTTGTTTGCAGGTTGCAAATTTACCATCGATGCCTACTTCTTCTTTTGTGGAAGTTGCAGTTAGAGAGGGACTACGCAGGACATCATTCTAATTATTAATTGCAAGGCTATGAACTGGTAGAATAATAATTCATTAATCAAGTTGAACTGAAATATATTATAGAAAAAACAACAGAACAGGTTCACTTTGAATGAGCAAAATTTACTGGCCCTTTGGCATTTTCCTTTCTTCAATAAAGTCTAGAATTTTTCTTTCTTCAACAAATTAAATAGGGTTGCACTTATATGTGATCCTTTTTCAACTATAAAATATTATAATCAAGTTGATGGATTTGGTATTCAACTTCTCAATTAGTCTAACTACAAGATCTAGAAGTCTTGTTTGGAGTCCTATCTCCTAGGAGAAGATCTATAGGATATGGTTGGTAGCAATACAACAACAACACTAGATATTGTGAATAGAGATGCCATGAAGAGATTGAGGACTTTAAATACAAAGACTGAATTTATGTTAAAAAGATCTATTTCTCATGATATGTTTAAACATATTATTCATTGCAAATCAGTTTCAGAGATTTAGATCACTCTTGATACATTGCTCAATAAAACAAATATGGCTGAAGTTTAGTATTTGTAGAATGATTTGACAAATACTATCTAAAGTGATCTCTCAATTTCTCAAAAAAATTTTAAGATTAAAAATTTATGTTCAAAGATATCACTCTTAGATGTAGATGAGTCTATTTTTGATACACGAATGAAACATTATATTATTCATGGTCTTCAAAAAAAAAATATTATTAATGCTACCTGCCAGGTTGGCATTGTGTTTCATCGCATTTTGATTGAATTGGTAAGGTGACTCCAGAGGGGTTTCGCTTATAGCTGTCGACGGGAAAGACCCATTATGGGTTGGTAAAAACTCAACAATGATGACTAATATGATTAGAGATGTTACTGATAGGTGTTTGTTTGCAGGTTGCAAATTTACCATCGATGCCTACTTCTTCTTTTGTGGAAGTTGCAGTTAGAGAGGGACTACGCAGGACATCATTCTACTTATTAATTGCAAGGCTTTGAACTGGTAGAATAATAATTCATTAATCAAGTTGAACTGAAATCTATTATAGAAAAAACAACAAACGAGCTCACTTTGATCGACATGCCCTGATCATGATGTCACTGCATGTCGTAGCATAGCAAGGCAGGGTGCTACTTTTGATCGACAACTACAATGATGTCACTATGATGGCATGTACTGGCCATGGTCGATATTGATGGGACGTTGGAGCCCCAAGGGGCATCTGTCGACATGGACATATGTGGCCAATGAGTCTCATGTAGTGATGATAGTCATGCACGAGGGAAAGGAACATCGATGAGGGATTGGTTGTGAACTATAGCTATATTGCATCGTCGAAAAGTGTTGGCCGCTGGTAAAGAGCGAATGACCATGCACATGGGCATCGCGAAGGGAATGTATAATGACAATGTGTAGGTGATCGACAGTCGCGCACTGCAATAGCTACAGGCGACGGACATGCCATGCATTATGGTGGCCACGTACCTTGAGCGATTATGGTTTCATCCATTAAAATTACAGTTTAACCTTTATAAATTCTTTTAATTTCAGCCTTAACAGCTTTGCCCTTTAAAATCAGATATTTTCACGACATATTCTGAAAAATTATAGTTTTGTCTTTCGAATCAAATATTTGTTACTTATATCCTAAATTATAAAATTGACTAATTTGACCTTCTTTAATCAAATTTGATTTTGACCATATTTTAACTACTTGACTAAAATTAGATTTGATCAATCTCATTTTGATCGAATTTAGAAAAAAATCAAATTTTGATTAATTTTTAACTTTAGTTAATTTTAATTTTGATTGCTGATATTTAATTTAATTTTGAGAACTATCCATTTAAATAGGATTGATTGGTCTAATTTAAGGTATCAGAAGTAAAAACTATAAATTATAATTTTTTATATTTTTTAATATAATTTATTCATAAAAGTTTTACTTGTTAAAAAATATAACAAGTGCTAATATAAAATTTTATTTACTACCCGTCCCACTTAATTTAAACCTATATAAAGATTATGATTTCAGTTCTGTTTGACTCCAAAAGAAAGATGGTACAATGACATCAGCCTAATATTTGTACTATAAAGAACAACAATTATATGTCATTAATTTTTATCCTTGAAAGACAACGAGGAATAATTACAAACCTGTCTCTATTCATCACTAGATTGGATCAAATGAAGTTTATCTAACCTTAACCTGTTTATTAAAAAGCTCCCACAAGTAAGATAGTAGTCAATTGGATCTTGATACCTTTATCTGGAATGAGAATGTATGTCCGATCACATCAATCTAATTTCTGAAGAAGAAAATAAAAAATATTAAAAACCTTCCCATCATCCACATTGCCTGCATGATTCATTTAATCTATGTCCACGTCAGTTGGATCAGATCTACATGGATGAATGTGATTCATGGTAGAAAAATAAACCATAATAACGTTACAAATATAATTTATCGTATCAATTTAGAAATATAACTAAAGCATGAGCCAATTGTATCATGTGTATTATATAGGGATGAATTAAAAAATAATATAATAATTTCATAAGTCTATAAAATATTGTTCTTGAAGGTCGAGCTAAACAAAATTGGACTTTGAAAATATTTTTTGTTACTTTAATACCATTTTAGAAAACGTAACAAATACTAATATAATATTTTATTTACTACACATCTAATTTAATTTAAATCTCATATATAAAGACTATGATTTTAGTTTTTTTTACTCCAAATAAAAATGATGTACAATGGCATCAATCTAATATTCTGTACTACAAAGCAAAACAATTATATTACTTCCCCATCATTAATTTTTTCTATGATTGTATCAGCTGCATCACGTAGATCTATATGTTAATTGAAAGTGATTCATTGTACTATTGTCCTTTGGATTGGTTGGAGACGTGTTGAGATTGTCAAGAAGGATATTAGCCAATCACATCAATCGAGTCTCCTTTCTCTAGTGATCACATCAGTCTAATTTCTAAATAAAAAATAAAAAATATTATAAACCATCCCATCATCCACATTGCTTGCATAATTCAATTAGTCTATATCCACATCAGCTGGATCAGCTCCACATAGCTGAGTGTGACTCATTGGACGTGTTGTCCAATCTTGTCGTAGAAAAACGAATCATAATAACCTTATAAATATAATTTATGACAGCAATTTAGAAATGAAACTATAACATAGGCCACTTGTATCATGTGTATTATATAGGGATAAATTTAAAAGTAATATAATAAATTTATAGGATTATAAAATATTTTGCTAGAAAGTCGAGCTAAATATAATTGGAGTTAGATAACATTTTTTTGTTTATATATGATCAGAATATTGAAAAATATATTCGACTTTATTATTGAGAAGTTGTAGGTCTCTATTTTTTACAAGTCTCTCTCCTTCCCTTTCGCATTCCAACTCTTTCTCAAAGTGATTAATTGTACATGGGGCAGCAAGATTAGTAGTTTAGGTTCCAAGATACAAAAAGCTTTCTTTGTAAAAATTGTAAAATATAATTTGTATATTTTCACACCCGAAATACAAAGGACTCTTCTTATAATAATTAGGAACACATGTTATATATCATTATATGCATGCATGCATGCATATACATAGCCGTATACGTGAATATAAGTATATACATGACAAAAATATCAAAATCTAAGGTAACATATATTTTGGCCATATAATGATAACATGATCAAATCGGATAAGATTAACAAGTATCAAAGATATATTATCCTTGGTATAACCAAAATAGTTGGTCTATCCATGAACATGAACTTGGTACATTGATGTTTAATTGGTTATCCTTTCAAGTAATGGCAGGGAAATACAGTCGACTTAAGGCACTCTTGGTTCAGTTCCTTTCATGCGTTTTCAACCAAGTTTTGAAGCTTCTCGCATGCCACAGGCATGCTTGTTCCATACTCTTTCATATAGCTTTCCACCATGGAGGCAACATTCTCCGTAGATTGCTCACGCGGCAAATTTCATGAAACAAGATAAAAAATAGCAAGTCGTTTGACTTGTATTGATTCTTTTTTTTGTATGACTATGTAAACTTAAACATTGGATATTTTTACAAGCATTGCAGGTTCGCCAATCTCACATGTGTAACGAATGAAGAATACTAAACTATCGTCGATGAGAAGCGGAAGATGAGATGTTTAAGAGTTCTTACGGGTGAAATGTCTTATTATTCCTCGTAAGTTCGTCATTATGTTTGTACTAGATTTAGAGAGATGAATTTTAGTTAGTTCAATAAATTTTGATCCTACAACCGAATGGGTTAACCCATTGAAAATGGTTTTCAAATGACCCTTCGTAGATTACCAAGGAAACCTGGAGATCAGTGTCTTCCTTAATTTTTCATGTGATGCTAATTACGTATCATTTTTTCCATTCCTTATTCTATTGATGAAGCAGAGCTGAGGGTTACTCGTTCTCTAAATAATTGGGAACTAATCATACATGGTTAGAACAGGATCAATAGGGAAGTTTCATTGTTTATCTTGCAAATCTTGCTTGCTCTACCGTGGACTCCAAGAATTCATGGTTCTTTTGTATAGTTTCATAATTTTTAAAAAAAATGTTTTTATGGTATTCATGTGAGAGAATGTAAGTTAAAGTTGCTCTCTCTCTCTCTCTCTCTCTCTCTCTCTCTCTCTCTCTCTCTCTCTCTCTCTCTCTCTCTCTACGTAAAGAAGCAAGCGGAAGAATGATATAGGATACAGGCATAGATCCAATCGATGAATTTGGATAGAAAATTTATTTTCCAAAGGATAAGAAAGATGCTTCCAAGGAGATTGAGTCAAAATCTTTCCTCCCAGTTAAATTTTAGGAGAATGGGAGGAATCTTTCTTTATTGAGAATGGTTTACGAAGGCTGATATGATTAGTAGAGAAAATACTTGGACATTAGGACAAGTATGCCATTAGAGAGGACAGACGTGTTAATAGCAGTCCAAAAGTTGGTGTACCAACAAGAAGCAAAAGAAGAGAGAATCTGTGTTTGACTTCATGCAAGTCATGGTTAATGATCCGGTGAATGGAGTTCCTCTCCTCCTTGAGGTTGAATGTTTTATGGTGGACAGAATTCCTCATCTCCTTGAGGTTGAATATTTTACGAAAATATTTGGAGTTGAGTAACGAAGTTCTGTTAAGAATTATGCCCTTATTACATAGTAAAGTGACTTTAGACCCTTCATGAGAGAGGAAAAGAGAGGCATCCTCGGCTTCAAGAGTAGTGATCTCTTGGGAGTTAGATTTTATAACGTTTTCCGCCTTGTTGTAATAATGATGTCAGCTATAGTTGCTCCACGATTATTTTGACACATGACAAAAAATTTTAATCTGACAGCACATGTTCTGATCAAAATATTATGGTTTGGCGACTAAAAAATAGAGTCATAACATTTTTTTGATGTCGGCGCTAAAATATTTCCATTCTTTGATCATCAAAACTATGTCTTTGATACGTGTAGATATAGTATTGCCAAGTTGGATTGAGTAAATGGTGCCAACAAAGTCCAAATTTTGTCTGTAAGACAAGGTAAAAACACAATTATCAGGACAAAACATACAAATCCAGCTACTGAAGGAAATGAACATGTTACCAGGGGAGACATAATATCCTTGTTGTCTCAGCAGTCCAAATCGGAGAGCAGGGTCGTAAAGACCATGGTCGTCAATATGGGCATCATAGATATGGTTTAACGCTTCACTTATTTCCTTCTCGAAGCAATAATCCAATCCAAGAAGCTGGATTGAATCGACCAAATTCATAGTTTGCAAGATGTCAGTAGGATCCTTGGACATGCTTCTTATCTGCTCCTTCAGTTCCGCAACTCTCTCTTTTATCGTTGTCTCACACTCCTCCTGCAATAGGCGAGAAAAGGGAGATTTTTCATGGTACTGAAACCGCAGGAAACCCCAACTATGTCGATGAAGGACCAGTTTAAGCATGAGTGCCATTTAGCTGGAGCTAAATTATCAACACCCCTCTTTCCAGGTGACCATCTTGCTGAAAACTGGAAACATCTTTGGCAAATAGGATGGCCGGGTTACATACCGATGTTGGAGTAACGGACTGACCATGTTGGATAAAGTAGTCGCCCCAAACGTTCGGACGATAGCTTACAGACTTGCGAACCATCAGCTCATCATCTGGAACAAGTGATTGCAGACTCAGACTCCCCATTCTTATTTTATGTCAAGACTAATTAAACATGCGAGGTGGCGGAGAGCCTGCTGCCTTGTGTTGGAATTTATGAGGGCACAACATCTTCGTCGGTCGAGGAGGAAGACAAATATGAGCCACGACTCTCCTCCACTTTGTGGAGATTACCTATTAAACCAAATTTCACACGACGCGAAAGAGTAAAGATATTATCATCATATATCTCTGCTCACAGTTCATACTATCAAAATTGAAGTCGGCTGTATCTGTTCTAACAAAAATAAATAGCAACTTCGTGGTTTTAGGGAAGCGACGCAAGGATTACAAATGTGTCAATTTGGTTTCCATAGCCACCGACGAAAGATATGAAGAAACGTTAGCGTTACAAATGCCAATTGGCTTTCATCTGTTGGGCTGATGGCCCATATTCAGCCCATGTGGGCTTTATCAGCCCACAGCCCACACCTCCTCTTAACCTAACCCTAATTAAGATTAGGGGGTGTGGTGGCTGCGTTTTAGAGGCAATTAAAGCTATAAAAAGGCAGCAACGAGGCAGATCTTTGCAGCCACGAGATTCCAAAGAGAAGAAGGAGAACAAGGCAGAAAAGGAAGAGAAAGAAAGGGAAGAAGACAAGGACAACGCAGAGAGACTATTCTCAATCATCTAGCAGTGTTCTCATCTCAGGTTAGATCAAATCTACAGTAGGCTCTTACTGTGATTACTTGGGAGTTTTAGATATTGTGGGCAGTGACGTGATCCTTGTATCCCAGTTATTCTCTTGTGGTTGTTGTTAGGGTTTTGGGTAAGAGATTGAGATTTGTACATTCATTGTTCTCATAGTGGATTATCTCTAATTTGTCCCGTGGTTTTTACCCTTCACATTGAAGGGGTTTTCCACGTATATCTTGGTGTTCTGTTTGATTGTGTTTCCATTTTATTCCGCTGCGTATTTTGGTCTTCTAGTATTTGTTCCTATACAAAGATTATTCCTGTTTATATCCCCATCAATTGGTATCAGAGCAGGGTTTTGGTGATTTAATTTTTGTATTTGAACATGGAGGCCAGTAATATTTCTCGCATGATTAGTTTGAATGGAAACAATTGGATGATATGGAAACCAAAAATGGAAGATCTCTTGTATTGCAAAGATTTGTATGGACCTTTGCAATGGGATAGTGCAAAACCTACAACTATGACAGATGATGAGTGGAAGAGGTTAGATTGAAAAACAATTGGGTTTATTAGACAATGGCTTGATGATAGTGTCTTTCACCATGTTTCTACTGAAATTTCTGCATATTCTCTTTGGAAAAAATTAGAAAGTCTCTATAAAAGAAAAACAGCTGGCAACAAAGCTTTTCTGATCAGAAAACTTATGAACCTAAAATATAGAGAGGGTGCTTCTATTGCTGAGCATTTGAATAAAATACAGAGTATTACTAACTAGTTATCCTCTATGAAAATGTCTCTTGATGATGAGTTGCAGGCATTGTTACTTCTCAGTTCATTACCAGAAAGTTGGGAGACACTGGTGGTTTCCCTTAGTAATTCTGCGCCAGATGGTATTGTCACTATGAGTCAAGTAACAAGCAGTTTATTGAATGAGGAGTTGAGAAGAAAAAGTTCGGCAACATCTCAGAATGATTCACAAGCACTTATCTCAGAGAACAGAGGAAGGTTAAAGTCCAGAAGCAGTTCACGTATGGGTATGAGCAAGTCAAGATCAAGAAAAGATATTGTTTGCTATAACTGTGGTGAGAAAGGACATTACAAGAACCAATGTAAGCAACCTAAGAAGAACAAGAAAAAGGGAAAAGAAGTGGAGTCTACAGAGTCAAAGGATAATACTACAGCTACAGTGCAGGGTGGTGATTATTTGATTTTGTCTCCTTCTGATGATATTTTTTCTTGTGTGTGTCAGGATCTTGAGTGGGTGATTGACACAGGTGCTTCTTATCATGCTACACCTCGGAGAGAGTGTTTTGCTACATACAGGTCTAGAAAATTTGGTGTTGTCAAGATGGGCAACTATGGCACAGCATACATCATTGGCATGGGTGATATCCATTTAAAGACCAACCTTGGCTGCAAGTTGGTCCTTAAGGATGTGAGGCATGTGGTTGACTTGAGGCTGAATTTAATTTCAGTTAGAAGACTAGATGATGAAGAGTATGAAAGCAGATTTCACAGAGGGCAATGGAAGCTCAGTAAGGGTTCTCTTGTTATAGCTAGTGGAAAGAAATATCATACTTTGTACAGGTTGCAGGCTAAAGCTTATGGTGAGCAGTTAAATGCTACAAAGAAAGACTTCAGTATGGAGTTATGGCATAGGCGATTGGGACACATGAGCGAGAAGGGGCTGCAAGCTCTTTCCAAGAGAGAGGTATTACCAGATCTCAGAGGTATACATCTGAACCCTTGTATTGATTGTTTGGCTGGTAAACAACATAGAGTTTCATTTGCTAGTGCTGCTTTGTCTAGAAAAATACATGCCTTAGACCGTGTTTATACAGATGTATGTGGTCCTTTGAGGACAAAAACTCCTGGTGGATCTGTTGATGTTCTTGGTATAAGTGGTGCACTTTATTTTGTCACTTTTATAGATGATTTTTCCAGAAAAGTTTGGGCTTATGCTTTGAAGACCAAAGATCAGGTTATTAATGTCTTCAAAGAGTTTCATGCCAGGGTTGAAAGGGAGACAGAAAGGAAATTGAAATGCATAAGATCAGATAATGGTGGTGAGTATACGGGATTGTTTAATGACTATTGCAGGTCACATGGGATCCAACATGAGATGACAGTTCCTGGTACACCTCAATATAATGCAATTGCAGAGAGGATGAACCGCACCATCATGGAAAAGATCAGATGTATGCTTTCACATGCCAAGCTACCCAAAAGGTTTTGGGATGAGGCTTTGAGGACTGTAGTTGATGTGATCAACTTATCACCATGTACAGCCCTAGATGGTGATGTTGCAGAGCATGTATGGTCAGAGAAAGATGTTTCCTACAGGCATTTAAGAGTATTTGGTTGTCGTGCATTTGCACATGTTCCAGATAATGAGAGGTCCAAGCTGGATGGTAAGTCTAAAGAATGTATTTTTCTTGGTTACTCACATGATCAGTTTGGTTACAGGCTTTGGGATCCAGAAAAGCAGAAGGTGTTCAGGAGCAGAGATGTGGTCTTCTTTGAGGATCAAACCTTTGAGGATTTGAAGAAGAAGGCACCAGCCAAGACTTCTGTAGAAGGATTAGCAGATTGTGACCCAGTTATTCCTCCAGTATATCAGGGTGATGGGGGAGATGTGCAGGAAAATAGTGTAGAGCCTGATGTTGATTTACCTGCAGGACATGTTGAGCAAGAAGAAGTATGAGAGCAAGTTCCCGCAGAACCTCAGTTGAGAAGATCTTCTAGACAACGTCAACCTTCTAGAAGATACTCTACAGATGAGTATGTGATGCTTACTGATGCAGGTGAACCAGAGAGTTACCAAGAAGCAATTGAGAGTGAGCAGAAAGAGAAGTGGTTAGTTGCTATGCAGGAAGAGATGGATGCTCTTCAGAAGAACCACACTTATGATTTGGTGCTGCTGCCAAATGGAATGAAGGCCTTGAAGAACAAGTGGGTTTTTAGGTTGAAGACTCAAGAATATTGTTCTCAACCAAAATACAAAGCTAGATTGGTTGTGAAAGACTTTGGTCAAAAGAAAGGAATTGACTTTGAAGAGATATTTTCTCCTGTTGTTAAAATGTCTTCTATTCGTGTTGCTCTTGGTATTGCTGCTAGCCAGGACTTGGAGGTTGAGCAGTTAGATGTGAAGACAGCTTTCCTTCATGGTGATTTGGAGGAGGAAATTTATATGGAGCAACCAAAAGGCTTCAAAGTCAAAGGTAAAGATAATTTTGTCTGCAAGTTGAAGAAGAGCTTGTATGGGCTAAAGCAAGCTCCAAGACAGTGGTATAGAAAGTTTGATTCATTTATGACAGAAAATGGATACAAAAGAACGGTTTCAGATCATTGTGTGTACATCAAATGGTTTGGTGAGGATTTTATTATTCTCTTAATTTATGTTGATGACATGCTTATTCTTGGGAAAGATATATCTAAAATTGACAGGTTGAAGAAGGAATTGAGTGAGTCTTTTGCAATGAAGGACATGGGGCCAGCAAAGCAAATACTAGGCATGCAGATTTCTCGTGACAGGAAAAACAAGAAGATTTGGTTGTCATAGGAGAAATACATCGAGAAGGTATTGGAAAGATTCAGTATGAGCAATGCTAAGTCAGTTGGTTCTCCTTTTGTAGGTCACTTCAAGTTGTGCTCAAAACAGAGTCCGTCAAGTGATGAGGAGGAGAAAATGCAAAAGGTTCCTTATGCTTCAGCAGTTGGAAGTTTAATGTATGCAATGGTATGTACGAGGCCGGACATCACATTTGCAGTGGGTGTTACTAGCAGATTTCTTGCAAATCCAGGCAAAGATCACTGGGCAGTAGTGAAGTGGATTTTTAGATATCTCAGAGGGAGCTCTAAGGTTTGTTTAAGCTTTGGAGGTGGACCACTTGTGTTAACAGGTTACACAGATGCAGATATGGCAAGAGATATAGATACGAGGAAGTCTACTTCAGGTTATATACTTACTTTTGCAGGGGGAGCTGTGTCATGGCAATCCATGTTACAAAGGTGTATTGCTCTCTCCACCACAGAAGCAGAATATATTACTGCTACAGAGGTATGCAAAGAAATGTTATGGATGAAAGAATTCTTACAAGAATTAGGGCTGAAACAGGAAAATTATGTAGTGCATTGTGACAGCCAGAGTGCCATCCATTTGTGTAAGAACCCAATGTTTCATTCCAAGTCAAAGCATATAGATGTCAGATACCACTGGATTTGAAATGTATTTGAAGAGAAGCAGTTGCAGCTTCAGAAAATTCATACAGATGACAACGGAGCAGACATGTTGACGAAGACCTTACCAAAAGAAAGATAGGAGATATGCCGACAGTTGGCCGGTATGGCTTCACATTGAGGAGTCATGGGACAGCCTCCCTTATGGGCTGAAGGGGGAGGTTGTTGTGCTAATGGCCCATATTCAGCCCATGTGGGCTTTATCAGCCCACAGCCCACACCTCCTCTTAACCTAACCCTAATTAAGATTAGGGGGGTGTGGTGGCTGCGTTTTAGAGGCAGATTAAAGCTATAAAAAGGCAGCAACGAGGCAGATCTTTGCAGCCACGAGATTCCAAAGAGAAGAAGGAGAACAAGGCAGAAATTGAAGAGAAAGAAAGGGAAGAAGACAAGGACAACGCAGAGAGACTGTTCTCAATCATCTAGCAGTGTTCTCATCTCAGGTTAGATCAAATCTACAGTAGGCTCTTGCTGTGATTACTTGGGAGTTTTAGATATTGTGGGCAGTGACGTGATCCTTGTATCCCAGTTATTCTCTTGTGGTTGTTGCTAGGGTTTTGGGCAAGAGATTGAGATTTGTACATTCATTATTCTCATAGTGGATTATCTCTAATTTGCCCCGTGGTTTTTACCCTTCACATTGAAGGGGTTTTCCACGTATATCTTGGTGTTCTGTTTGATTGTGTTTCCATTTTATTCCGCTACGTATTTTGGTCTTCTAGTATTTGTTCCTATACAAAGGTTATTCCTGTTTATATCCCCATCATCATCATCATCGACGTAAGATATGAAGAGACGTAAGGATAAAAAATGTGTAGGTCTTTTTGTGTTTTGTTGCCTCGGTCATCTTTTCTCATGTTGGCATTGATGTTATATAGGAGACGCATGTTACAAAAGATATGAAGAGACGTAAGCGTTACAAATGCCAATTGGTTTCCATGCATGGGCGCCATCGACATAAGATATGAAGAGACGCAAGGATTCCAAATGTGCAAGTCTTTTTGTGTTTTATTGCCTCTTGTGTCGCTCTCCGTTATTCATGTGTTTTATCTGCCACATCAATTGTTCCATATTCGGTTTGAGTGACTCATTGGCAACAAATCCGAATTGTGATGCCATGGTCCATTTGATGAGACTAGCACAAATCCGGCTTCGCCTGTGGCAGTAACTATGGGCATTTCAAAGGTTTAAGTTGGATGACAAAAGACTTGTACGCTCCTCAAGTCCTAATGTGGATTCGAATGTATGCTTCCTGATCAATCTGTACAAAGATGAAGATTAAGGTTGGATGGATTTCTCGACCTGATTGATGCTTTTGACACTCAAACCATTTACCTATAAGTATGGAGTAATCCTAGTGAATAGTCATTGACTTTGATTTCTTCTGATATGGAGGGCTTTTTATAATGGGTTTAACCCATGCTGAGCTGTCACACGTCGGAGTATGTATTGGAACAAATATTATCCCTATCACATAGCATGACCACAAGACGAGTGATTTGAACCATAAGATGCAGCTTTAGCGACTCTTAAATAGATAATGATATTTTGAATAATATTATTAGCAATCCTAGATACTTTCTGGGTCGATTATGGTTCTTCCAAGGGTATGCACATTCGGGATTGAGATAGGGATATTCTTTCTAGATATACTAGGTCTTGTGATTGATAACCTTTCTTATGAAATATACACTTCAAGCTCAACGGAGGCCAATATCTTTCCATCATTAATAGTATAGGAGATAAAATGGTTAGAACTAAATATGCTATGATTTATTCTTGGAATATTCAAAATTATTAAGGCAAAGCTAGAATCGAGTTTGTTTCTTCTTGCTCTTGAACATTTAAGAGGAGAGTGTTGAACTTGATAGGAAGAAGGGATAGAGTTATCTAATAGAGGAAAAGTAGGACAAGCTTCAATCTTCTATATTTCTCTCAAAAAAGCTCTTTACAAAAACTATATATATTTCATGACCTAACATATGGGGTTTATATAGTCCCAAAAATACATTACATTAATTATATTCAAAATGAATCATTCTCTTTCAAGAAACCTCTTAAGTACCAATAACTAATTTGACTTATCCTTCCATAGACATTTAATCTATTTTTTCTTCTTGATGTAATGAATCTTCCTCATGATGCAATGAACCTTTCTTTTGATAAAATTAATAACTTTATGATACTTGAACAAGTTTAATTTTAATATTCTCTCCCCTTAAACTTGTTCCATCTAACATGTCAAGTTTCTTTCAAAGTTGTTGAAATATTTCAAATTTGAGAGGTTTTATAAGCATATCGGTCACATGTTCACTTGTCATGATGTAGCTCCACTTCTTTGTTTTTGATATGATCTCTTATAAAATGAAATCTATATGCTTCGATCTTTCATGATAGACTGGATTCTTAGTTAAAGCAATAGCTGATTTGTTATCAATGTAAATCCTGGTTGACTTCTCCTATGGCATATGAAATTCTTGGAGTAATCTTCTTAGCTAGATTGCATGTCAAACACTAGAAGAAGTTTCTATATATTCTGCTTCACAACTTGATAGAGCAACGATTTATTGCTTTTTTGAAGACCAAGTGAATGTAGCTTCACCAAACTAAAATACAAATCTAGTTGTACTTTTTCGATCATCATAGCTTTTGGCCCAATCACTGTCACTATATCCAATGAGCTATAACCTTTTAAATGATGAATAGAACATTACATACTCAATTGTTTCTTTAATATATCACAAAATTCTTTTAACGACATTTAAATGAGATGTCTTAGGAACTTTCATATATCTACTTATTAAACCAACTCCAAAAAGTATATTAGGTCGAGTGCATATCAAATACTATAAACATCTAACTAGACTTTTATAATAAGTTGGATTATTGTATTTACCTTTACCTTCCTTGATTAACTTGGTGTCATATTCAATAGGTGTATCTGTAGGATGACAATCTTCCATAGAAAACTTCTTTAGAACCTCCTTTGCATAATTTTCTTGTGAGATAAAAATTTCTCTATTGTCTTGTATAACTTTAATACTGAAGAAATAAGTCATTAAGCTCAAGTTGATCATCTCAAACTCCTTTCTCATAGAGTACTTGAAGTCTTTAATCATGGAGCTACTATTGCCTATAAATATTAAATCATCTATATACAGACATAGAAACAAGTTATCTCTAGTAGAGTTAGATTTCGTATATAGAGCATGTTCACATGGACATTTAAAAAAATCATTTTGAATAAAATAAGTATCTATTTGAGAATTTCATGCTTGTGGGGCTTGTTTAAGCCCGTAAATGGCTCTCTTTAACGTGTATACTTTGTCTTCTTATTCATAAATAATAAAACCAGGGGGTCATTGAAAATATACCTCTTCTTCAAGAACTTCATTATGAAATACTGATTTGATATTTGTAAAATTTTTTATTTCATTTGAGCTACTAGAGAGATAAGTAATCTTACTATCTCCAATTGAGCAACTGGTGCAAATAAATCTTCATAGTCAACCCTATATTGTTGTTTGCATCCCTTTGCAACTAATCATGCCTTGTATTTCTTCATCTCTCCTTTTGCATTTCTTTTTGTTTTGAAGATCCACTTAACATCAATAGCCTGGTAGTCTTCTGGAAGTGTAGTAAGCTCCTATGTATTATTTTTTTTAATGGCACGAATCTCCTCATCCATAGCTTATCGCCATTTTTCTTCTCTATAAGCTTCTTCGAAGGTTAATGGATCATATCCTATAAAAAAATAAAATAAAGATAGTTCATCATTGTTAGTATCAATCATTCGAGTCACATCATATAGCTCCTGAATTGGTCTTATCCTTCTTATAATCGGACTTCTTGAATCATGTGACCTAGCTGATCTAGGTGATGATTCCGGCAAAGCCACTTTAGTGCTTGCTTGTATTATATCATCCTCTTCTGAAGTTATAGCTTTCTTATGTTACTCATCACTTTTCTAGTTCTAAATCTGTTATTTATCAAACTCAATATCTCTTGACATCACAACTTTATTTTGTTGGGAAATCTTGGAGACAAAATCACATGTGCAACAAAAGAATAAGAAAACAAAATCCCCAATTTCCCAAAAAGATGTTCGTCGTCGTGCGAAGAATGGCGTGTAAAATCCACGAAACTTAAAACTGCGTATAGAGTATATTATATTACCTAGGGAGATCGTATATCCTTGTGTCCTTGCAGATCTTTAGGAGAGGGTGAAGAAGGTCAAGCATCCTCCTCTCTAGTAGTGAGCCATATAGCAGGGCTGCGACGATACTTCTCAAAACTCTAGGCCTACTTTGAGGTGGAGAGGGGGAGGAGAATAGGAGAGGCAAGCAAAGGCTCAAGCCTTTGAGGCTCTGAATCCCTCCTATTTATAGAGGCCCGTTGTCAAAACCTAATGGATCCTCCCCTAGTGGGTATTAGATCTGCATCCAATTACCCAAGCCTTTTAGATTAGTGGATCTCTATCCAATAATTTATCATGGGCTCTTATTGGATCTCATCCATGGGATCTAATAATTCAGGGGCTTATTGGTATCCAATAAGACAAGGGCTCTAGCGGATATCTTATATCCGAACCTCTACTCATCGTAATGCCTGCCATATGTGTATGACCCTCTAGGCCCAATATCGAGCTAGCCGTGAGTCATATCTGTCAGAACTCCTTCTAACTTAGTGAATTATTATCTATGTAATAATTCACTCGACTCATCGACTACGGATGTACTAAGCCACTACGTTGTAGTCCCCATACAATACAGGGGAATCCAATCCATTGGACTTGTCTGTCCTCAATTACCGTGTACCTATAATCCCTCATCCATCTAATATCCCAGAGACAGTATATCGAGCATGGTGCTGTCAGACCCATACGGTTTCTACTCGAGTCTCGCTCTAATCAGATTCTCCTAGAGAACTCTTTCTCTCTCAACTCGAATGACCCTAGCCAGGGATTTGTCTGAGCAAGAACACATGGGATATTCCTCTCATGACACCGAGAGTGGATGATCCTCTATAGACACTCAATAGCCCTCGTATGGTTGACTGTCACTCCCAATGACCAGCTGTACTAGATCTGGGACAGCCAAACCTACAAGTCTGGTATCAAAGAGTGGAGCACTCATATAGGACATCCTTAATGTCTCAAGTCTAAGGACCAGATACACCATTAGGACTATGGAATTGTTGTCTAACAATAAGACATCATCAACCATCCAACATTCCATATGCGGATCAACCAGTGAACTCATTCTCCAATCAGCACTTGTACTGTATCCCTAGTGTCCCCACACGAGTAGCTATGAGACCAGCTACATCGATCATATGGATGGGTATACAGCACACCAGTCTGTCCGGTTATCACGATGTCCCTCTCGAGTAACCTATGATCGGGATTATTTATGATCTGTGTTTAAAGGTGAATCGATCTCATTATCATGATCTCATCACGATCCGATTCCCATTGCACAAATCCAAGGACATCACAATATATACATGCATATATGCAATAGTTAATGTAAAGTGATAAATGCCAAAATATAATAAGTAAAAAAGATTTTGTGTCAAGTCACACATACCATCACTCATGTGGTTGACTTGTTGGGTACTTATGACTAGCATATTTGTGATAGGATTATAGAGTTTGTAACCACTAGAATTCTATGGATAACCTAGAAAAATATATTTTTAACTTTTATCCTCTAATTTTGTTCTCTTTTCTTTTGGTGTCTTAGCAAATGCAATACTTTCAAAAATTCTATATGCATCGGACCATATTAAGGATAGTTCTATTTTTTTCTTTCTGAGACACCATTTTGTTGAGGTGCGTATAGCATGGTGAATTGATGTAAAATTTTATTATTTCCATAAAAATTTTAAAATTCATTTGATATATATTCATCACTCCTATTTGTTCTTAAATATTTAATCTTACAATAACTTTGTCTTTCAATCAAATCCTTAAATTCTTTGAATTTGCTTAAAACTTCTTTATTTTCTTTTAACATAAAAACTCAAGTTTTGCCACTATGATCATAATGAAGGTAAGAAAATATTTGCTTCCACTAAGTGATACTAGACTAATAGGGCTACAAATGTTTGAGTGCACCAGATCAAGTCGATGTCATGCTCTTTTTGTTCTTCTGACTTTGAAAGGCTTTCTTTCTTGCTTACCCATGACACATACTTCACATAATTTTGATGGACAATCAATTCTTGATATTTTTATCACCATATTATACTTCTTTAGAAGTTTCAAACCCTCAAATTTTAAATTAGCATATCTAAGATGTCATAGTGTAGAAATATCCTCAATATCAATTTTCAAATAATTTGACTGATAAAAAATATATAAATGCAAAGGAAACATTCTATTCTTTACCATTTTCACATGTGATATGAATGTTTTACTCTTGTCATGAATTGAGAGAGCCATATCTTTCATCTCAATATCATAACTTTTTTCAAGTAATTGCCCCAAGCTTAGAATATTATTTTTCATATCAAGAACATAATAAACATCTAAAATGCATAATTCTTTGTTATTATTAAGTTCAAGGAGAATTTTACCTTTGCCTCTTACTAGTCATAGACCGATCCTCTTTCAAATTATCATAACTCATTAGCAAAACTTGATTTTCGTTCTTTTTTTCCTCAACGAAATTTGTCTTATCACCTTAATTGTTAAGATTATAATAATATTCATAAGAGTAATGTCCATACCTTTTGTAAACATAGCATTATATTTTAGGCCTTTTATAATTTCTACCACATCCACGGCCTCGACCGTGTCCTTGGCCATAACCTCGGCCTTTTTAGCTAAAATTTTCTCCACTATCTTCATTGTTTGGAGATTCTTGATTGGTATGATTTCTGACTCCTCTTCCTCTTTCTCTACGTCCTCTTCCTCATTGAGAATTTGATTCACCTTTGTTTTCATGAGTAATCTTAGTTTGTAGTGCTGCTCCATAGTTTTATCTTCTCCTCTTTTTGTAATCCTTTGTTCATGAACTTGAAGGGAACCAATAAGTTATTCTATCGACATTTTTTTCAAATCTTTAGATTCTTCAATTGCAATAGCAATAAAATCAAATTTTAGATCTAGAGATCTCATTATTTTTTCTATTACTCTATGACCACTTATTTGTTCACCATTTTGTCTCATTTGATGAATAATAGAAATGACTTTTGAGAAGTAATCAGAAATAGTTACAGAAGTACCTTGTTGTAATTTTTTAAAACTCAGCTCGTAAAACTTGCAGACGAAGTTACTTTACCTTATCAATACCACCAAATGCTTTTTGAAGCATTTCCCAAGCCTCCTTTGAAGTATTTGCTGGAGCAATGATCTCGAACATTGTATCATCACGTCCTTGGTAGATCGTGAACAAGGCAATTTTCTCATTCTTCCTTCTTTCTTTGAGTTGTTTTCTTCCTTCTACATTCGTTGTTCCTTCTTCTGCTGGATATGGTTCAACAAATCTATTTTCTACAAACTCACATACATCTTAGGAGCCTAGAAAAATCTTCATTTGGATGCACCATATGTCATATTTTTCTTTTGTCAATATGGGGATCTAGAGTTGAATGGTCCTTGAGGAAGAGACCATAGTTTAACTTATGCTCTGATACCAAATATTGAACTCGATAAGAGGAAGAGATAAAGTTATCAAATAGAGGAAGAGTAGAACATGTTTCAATCTTCTATATTTCTCTCAAAAAATCTCTTTACAGAAACTCTATATATTTCATGACCCAGCATATGAGGTTAAAATAGTTCCCAAAGATATATTACATTAATTATAATCAAAATGAATCATTTTCTTTCAAGAAACATTTCAAGTGCCAATAACCAATTTGACTTGTCCATAGACATTTAATTTATTTTTCCTCTTGATATAATGAATCTCCCTCATGATGCAATGAACCTTTCTTTTGATAAAATTAATCTCTTTATGATACTTGTGTAAGAAATCACTGAAACCAACTTGTGTTTCTAAATCATTATAATAGAAATATAATATAAACTGATGCGGAAACAAAATAGCGTACCTCCAGCCATTGTCGCCAAGGATTTATGCAGAGGTTTCTTATTGAACTTTGGTACTTCTCGGCTCAGAACTCTCGCTTTAGATGGTGTAGGAAAGCCTTTCGCTTCAAAGAGATGATTGAGCCCAGGAACCAAAATTCTCATATATATATATATATATATATATATATATATATATATATATATATATATATATATATATATATATATATATATATATATATATATATATATATATATATATATATATATATATATATATATATATGTTCTCCCATCAAGAACATTTATCATCACCAAATCATAACGTTCAAGAATTAATTCAAATTTGTAACGTTTGGACCATAATTAAGAATTTTAATGATATTAAATATTCAATTTAATAATAACGGTTTCATGCATAAAGAATAAAAATCTGAAATCATTTAAATCATAATAAATGAAGAAATTCATGATAATGAATTATGAATCATAATGAGAACAGTTATATTATTATTAAATTAAATATTTAATAATAAAAGTTACATTCTCCCACTTGGTCCTTACGTTTATCTTAATAATTTGAATTATTTTTTCTTGAACAACTTTCTTAAGAAATAAATACACGAATCATAGTGATAAGTCCTCTAAGAGCGAGTGTTATCATCCATGTATCATGATGTATTTAGTTTCTTAATCTTTATATGGTAATATTACTTAATGAATAAACCTTATGTTTATTCTTGGTCCAGTAACAATATATTTTCTCAAAATAATGTGTACATGAATGAGAAAATTGCATAATATATAAGAGTTTCAATATCATTATAAAGTGGAACCAAGTCCCATTTTCTCTACATGATCCTTGAATTTCAGAGGTGGCATGCCTTTAGTCAAAGGATCAGCAATCATCAATTCAGTGCTAATATGCTCAATGACCACTTTCTTTTCCTTTACACGTTCTCTTATGACTAGATACTTAATGTCGATATGTTTACTTCGACTTCCACTTTTATTGTTTTTAGCCATAAAGACAGTAGCTGAATTGTCACAGAAAATTCTTAATAGCTTAGAAATAGAATCCATGATTCTAAACCCAGAAATGAAACTCTTAATCCATACACCATGTGAAGTAGCCTCAAAATAGGAGACAAACTCAGCTTCCATGGTAGAAGTAGCAATCAAGATCTACTTAGCGCTTCTCCAAGAAATAGCTCCACTAGCCATCATAAAAATATATCCTGATGTTGATTTACGAGAATCAACACAACCGGCGAAGTCTGAATCTGAGTAACCAATCACATCTAGATTGTCTGTATGTCTATACATAAGCATGTAATCTTTGGTTCCTTGTAGATACCTCATCACTTTCTTTGCAGCTCTCCAGTGGTCTATACCTGGATTACTCTGATATCGACCTAGCATCCCCACAATAAATGCAATATCAGGTCTAGTACAGACCTGTGCATACATAAGGCTTCCTACGACAAAAGCATATGAGATGTTTTTCATTGATTCCCTTTCAAAGTTGTTCTTTGGGCATTGGTTCAAATTGAACCTATCACCTTTCACAATGGAACACTTGGTGAACGATCCTTCATCCAAAATCTTTCTAAAAGTTTATCAATATAGATTTCTTGTGACAGACCTAAAATGCCTCGAGGTCTATCTCTATGGATCTTAATGCCAATGACTTAAGATGCTTCACCCATATCCTTCATGTCAAAATTTTTAGAAAGGAATTGTTTTACCTCATGCAGCAAACTCTTATCATTGGTTGCAAGCAAAATATCATCTACGTATAAAACAAAGAAACATATTTTACTCCCACTAACCTTCTGGTATATGCATTGATCCATGGGATTTTCAATAAATCCGAATGAAGAAATCACTTCATAAAATTTAAAATACCATTGGCGGGAGGCTTGTTTTAAGCCGTATATAGACTTCCTAAGCTTGCAAACCAACTGTTCACCAACACTAGAGGAGAAACCTTCAGGTTGTTTCATATAAACCTCTTCCTCTAGATCTCTATTTAGAAATGTCATTTTCACATCCATTTGTTGTAATTCAAGGTCAAAATGAGCAACTAATGCCAAAATTATACGTAGAGAATCTTTCTTAGATACAGAAGAAAATGTCTCCGTATAATCGATTCCCTCTTTTTGAGTAAATCCCTTTGCAACAAGTCTTGTCTTGTATCTCTCAATATTGCCTAACGAATCTTTCTTAGTTTTAAAGACTCATTTGCAACCAATAGTCTTTGCTTCATTAGGCAACTCTACAAGATCCCAAACTCCATTGCTCATCATGGAATTCATCTCTTCTTTCATGGCATCATGCCACAAATTTGACTCTTTGTAACTCATGGCTTGTGAAAATGTTTCAGGATAATTTTTGGCTCCAATATTATAATCAGATTCTTGTAGATATACAACATAATCACTAGGAATTGCTGATCTTTTATTTCTAGTAGATCTTCTTAATGTTGTACCAATGGTTCCTTGAGGAACTTGTGGTTCAACTAGTTGTTCAGGAGCTTGTTGTAATTCATGAACTGCTTGATCTATTAGAATACTATCAACAACTTGTGGAATTTCAATAATTAGTTGTTCAGCACTAGTTTGTACTTGAGGAGTGCTATGAACTATAATCAATCTATCATTTGATGTGGAAGGTTGAGATTCTATATGATCATGTGCGGAAACTATGTTCTTGAAATGATCGCTCCCACTAATCACATCATCCTCAAGAAATTTAGCGTTTCTTGATTCCACAATCCTAGTTGTGTGAGATGGACAATAGAACCTGTAACCTTTGGACCTTTCGGCATATCCAATGAAATACCCACTAATAGTCCTCGGGTCCAGTTTCTTCTCTTGTGGATTATATATCCTGACTTCAGACGGACATCCCCAAATGCGCATATGTCACAAACTCGGTTTCCAACCTTTCCATAATTCAAATGGTGTCTTTTGGACAGCCTTGGTTAGAACTCGATTTAATATATACACAACCATCTTTAGTGCTTCAGTCCACAAGAACTTAAGAAGACTGGAGTTGCTAAGCATACTTCGCACCATGTCTAATAATGTTCGGTTTCTTCTTTCTGCAACACCATTCTGGTCTGGAGAACCAGGCATAGTGTATTGGGCAACAATCTCATGTTCTTGAAGAAACTTAGCAAAAGGACCAGGTGCTTGTCCATTTTCAATATATCTACCATAATATTCTCCACCCCTATCTGATCTCACAATTTTAATTTGTTTATCACATTGGTTCTCAACTTCAGCCTTAAAGACTTTGAAGGCATCCAATGCTTCATTTTTGTTATGAAGCAAATATATATACATATATCATGAGTAATCATCTATAAAGGAGATGAAGTATTTCTGATCATGTATGTCCATGTCTGGACAACATATATCAGTATGAATTATCTCTAATAAGTCTAAACTCCTATTAGCACCATTTTTAGACTTATTGGTCTGCTTTCCCTTTATACAGTCCACACAAGTCTTAAAATTAGTAAAATCAAGAGTACTAAGTACTTCATCTTTAACTAATCTCTTAATTCTCTCTATGGAGATATGTCCTAATCTCCGATGCCATAATATAGAGGAGTCCTCATTAATATTACACCTCTTAATGCCAGCATGAACATGCATTGAACTTTGAGTATTATCATTTTGTAATAAAATACGGTAAAGACCATCAGACAAAATATCATTCCCAACACAATCAAATTTATGTAATAAACGAAATGATATATCTTTAAAATTAAAGGAATACCCAAATGGTACGAGTTTGGAAACAGAAATTAAGTTTCGTGAGAAACTTGGTACATAAAAGGTTCTTTCTAATTTTAAAACAAAACCACTACTTAAAGTTAAAATGCATGTGCATACCCTGCAAAGAGTTTGCAATATGGATTGTTGATCCAGAGTCAATCTACCAGGTGTTAATATTAACATTGACCATATTAGATTCATAACATACATATGAGGTTGGTTTACCTTTCTTTTCAAGCCATTGTTGGAATTTCTTGCATTCCTTCTTTACGTGTCCCTTTCTTTTACAAAAGAAACACCTTACTTCTTTCTTGATATCAGCTTGGGGTGGTATTTTACATTTTCCCTACTGATGAGCTTTCTGATTGGCTTGATGTTTGTCAGTTTTGTTTTTCCCTCGAGTGGTTACTACTAATGCATTCTCACCCAATTCCATCATTAGCCTCTCTTCTTCTTGAACACACATGGTCATTAATTCATTGATTGACCATTTGTCCTCATGTGTATTGCATGAAATTTTAAAAGAGCTATATTGAGGTGGAAGGGTGTTCAGAATATAATACACCAAGAAGGATTCTGACATATTAACCTCAAGTTTCTTAAGTTGAGCCACAATATCTCGCATTTGCATTATGTGCTCACGCACAACCTTTATGTTGGTAAGTCTAAGAGATAAAAATTTCATAATAAGGGTACTTGCTAGTGCCTTATCCGAAGTGACGAATTGTTCATCAATAGCTTTTAGCAAGTCTCGAACATTTTCATGCTGGTCAACAGAACCACGTATGCCAGCAGTCATCTTAGTTTTGATAAATATCACGCTGAGCTGATTGGATCGCTCCCATCGCTCATATAATGTGATCTCAGTTGGAGTGCTGGTATTAGTGACTATAGGTGGTTCGTCTTTCCTGATAGCATAATCGATATCCATCCACCCTAAATGGAGGAGAACCCTCTCCTTCCATATCTTATAGTTATCACCATTAAGTTCAGGAATATTACATCGAATATCAGAGAAATTAACAGTTTGAGAAACTGCATAAAATCAAACATGCTTATGTCAAAATTTGAAGACATGCAAATAATATGAATCTCATGACATAAAAATTGCCTATGGGCTAAATTCTTAATTCAAATAGATTCATATAATCTTTATGATAAAACTATCAAATTATATTCCAATTCATAATCCCTGTCGGTAAATTATGAAAATAATCTGATATTTTATCCTGATTAATTATATTAAATATAATAAAAGATCCTGTGGGATAATAATTATTATATGAAATATAATCAGTTATGATGTCTAATTACTTATGTGATCCTTATTTTAACTTTATATATAATTTTAATTAATTAAGGATGCTGTGGCTAATTCTTAATTAATTAAGATTATTTGGATCACTAGACATTTTAAACATAAAAAATTTTGCTCATAAGCATAATTTAATATAACTAAATATGCATACATGAACATTTTACCAACTAAAATGTTGAAAATGATATTTCCTCATGATTTTTAATAAAATATATCAAGAAGTTTCCAAGAAGAAACCAAACTCAAATCATTTTTATGTCATAAAAAATGAAAACTCTTTCGTATCAAGGCAGAGGTCAAAAGGCTCTGATACCAAATGTAAGAAATCACTAAAACCAACTTGTGTTTCTAAATCATTATAATAGAAACATAATATAAACTGATGCGGAAACAAAATAGCGTACCTCCAGCCATTGTCACCAAGAATTTCTGCAGAGGTTTCTTCTTGAACTTTGGTACTTCTTAGCTCAGAACTCTCGCTTTAGATGGTGTAGGAAAGCATTTCGCTTCAAAGAGATGATTGAGCCCAGGGACCAAAATTCTCATATATATATAGATGTTCTCCCATCAAGAACATTTATCATCACCAAATCATAACGTTCAAGAATTAATTCAAATTTGTAACGTTTGGACCATAATTAAGAACTTTAATGATATTAAATATTTAATTTAATAATAACGGTTTCATGCATAAAGAATAAAAAACTAAAATCATTTAAATCATAATAAATGAAGAAATTCATGATAATAAATTATGAATCATAATGAGAACAGTTATATTATTATTAAATTAAATATTTAATAATAAAAGTTACAACTTGAACAAATTTAAATCCAAAAGAGAGTTCACTAATTTTTTTGGTGATACTTCTATATATCACATGATGTTTTCAAAGATAACTATATTTTAGATTATCGTATTCCATTTAAGCTGCTTTCAGCAATATACATGCTAGTGATAGATCTTTGGTGGTTCTAATCTCATTGTTAATCCATATATCACATGATCATTTTTAGTTTTAGAAGCTAGATAATTAGAGGGCTTGTTCTGCTAAGTCTGCCTATCATTTTCTTGCTTCTCAGTTGGGATGGTTGGATCCTAACGTGGACTAGTTGTATTGTTTGTGGAAGCTTCCCGTGTTGCCTTTGTTGGAAACTTTTGCACCGCCACCTCTCGTTGATCATCTCAACTAAGAGTGTGCAGTAATGCTACTACTTGTCCCTTTTGTCAATCTAAAGCGGAAACCATTAATCAATTCTTTCTGTGCGTCTTTCCTATTAAATTATGGCAACTCTTTAAATCTTAACTAGATATTCAATTTTTAATGAGCGGGTGCAGTGTCCCAATTCTGGTGGTCAAACCTTGTGGGTTCTAAATGATATTGGTCTTTGGTGAATATGTTGGGCTACGAATGATCTTGTTTTCAACCTCATTGCTTGTTCTGTTTACAAGATTTTTCATAAGATAGTAGAATTTGTTCTCTCTAATGACAAGGCCAAATCTTCTGATAGCATGGTGCATGAATTATGTCCAACATATGACATCACTAACTTATCCAAAATGTAGCTTGAATATATATGTTTCCGAATTGTAATCATCCCAAACTTAACTAAGAAGTATCTTGATATCTGATGTAGGCATCTATAAAACCCAACCTCACCATCCCTACACTCTATTTAGCATAGCAGCTTCAAGAGCCTTTCTTAAGTTGGCAAGACTGAAAAGAGTGAAAATTGCAAATAGCTAATATAATTTTGTAACATATACCAGCAACTTGCAAATTGCTTTGAACTACTGTTAAGCAAAGATTTCTGTTTTCCATAGATAATACTGGCTTGAGCTTCCCAGGGCTTACATATATTTCATTCATTTACAAAGGCTTACATATATTTCAGAATAAAGGATTCATAAAAGAAGCAAGCATAGTACAATACACATTCATTTACAAAGACTTACATATATTTCAGAATAAAGGATTCATAGAAGAAGCAAGCATAGTACAATACACGTTCACTTACAAAGGCTTACATATATTTCAGAATAAAGGATTCATAGAAGAAGCAAGCATAGTACAATACACATTCACTTACAAAGGCTTACATATATTTCAGAATAAAGGATTCATAGAAGAAGCAAGCATAGTACAGTACATGTTCATTTACAAAGGCTTACATATATTTCAGAATAAAGGGTTCATAGAAGAAACAATCATCGTCATACAATCAAAGTGGAACAGGATGTACAAGTAACAAAGAGATATATTCCTTCGTTTTCGTAGAGGAGTTGGTGTATCCATCGATGTACTTATATATATTTTCAGTCATTCGTGAAAAATTAACAATCCTTTGAAGTAAAGCAACGGGGAATGCAGTTTGATTAAGGCACTCTTCGTTTATATCCTTCCATGCATCGTCAACTAGAACTTGGAGCTTCTTACATGCCACATGCATATTTGTTCCGTATTCTTTCATGTAGCATTGGACTGTGGAGGCAACATGTTCCCTAGTTTGTTCCAACTATAAATTTCATGAAAAACGAGGATTAATGATCTACAAACTGAATTCTAAGGGATCCTTTCAGGATTTACATGTTCATTATATTAAAACAAATTGATAGGCTATTATCAATAATAAGGTGTAGATGAAAGGAATTTGAGAATCTACTGATGTGGAAGCTTACGAACAGGAGTTTTGTTATTTATACTAGATTTCTTAATATAAAATCATTTAAGGAGCTCAGCAAAACTTTGATAATGCAATTGAATGACACAAAAAATGCTTTTGAGGAGATAAATAGAAGGAATATTGAAGACAACTTTGGAGATTACCTATTAAACCTCAATTATGGTCCATCTCATCTAATTGGAGAATGTATGTTATTTTCTTTTTCTTTTTTTTTGTGTTAGCATATTTCTACTAGGATAGAAATCAGTGCATAATTTACTATGAAAAATGTTTATATGATATAAAACACAGGAGATTATATTATGACCATACCTCATGTGAAGTAATGTCATTCATGATACGACAAATTATTGCAGAAGCTTGGACAATCTTTGGGAAACTAGTAATCCATTGAAATGCCTCCTTAGTTGCTATTTCTCTCATTCCAACGAAAGAAGCACATTCGAGCATAGGATATCCTGAACTGATGAGGGAAACATGTAGATGTTCTTCCAAAGTTGGTACGTAATGTTGATCTCTCCATTTGGATTCCTCAAAATAAGCTTCAGATAATTCTTTCGTCTGTACCCAAGTAAAACAAAACCATTCCTTAATGTTTGTAATGCATGAGTAGCGTCTACAAGTGGGACAATCTAAGTTCAATACTGTCGCATCTGAAATGCTTATTCTTTGTATTGGCCAATAGTGGATTCATTTATTGCTTATGTAATGCTAATTAATAAAAGTGAAAATAAGAAGAACCTTACAATCTCATCACTCACCGCTTCCTTCAGATAGGTTATGCGATATTTCTCATCGGAAGCCAATAAATCTTCAAACTCTTCAAAGTTGTGGATTAGCTTTAGATAATAATCCTTCATGTACTCTGGTAATTGATGAACAACCTTCGCATCCCACCTGCATATGTATTAGTTTCACCATCTTTAGAAAAATAGAACGTAAACATACATGTTATTTTGCTATACACAATAACTAAAACTATTATACGATATTTTATTTTCTTATGTGATATTATCAGTGGCACCTTTTGTTATCATCTATTAAGCCATGATAGTAAAAGGTAATCTGTCCATCGATATAAGATTTACGGACCTTTGAATTGCCTCAGTTAGTCGTTGACTCTCCTCCAATGTGCTATAGACATCATATATGTCGTCCAGAATTGAAGTAAGGACAATCACCTTGGTCGCTATCACTCGTGCACGAGAATAGTAGGGTTCAAAGTATACCCCCAGCATCCAGAAATAGCATTCCACCAATCTATCTCGAGCAAAACTGAGATTTTTTGAGGAGACTAAATCATTCCACCACCTTCAAGTCGTTCACAAATCAAAACGGCATTACATATCAATTAAAAGTTTGATGGGAGGAGGAACCAAGCTCGGCAATTAGCCTTCACTTGTTTACATTTGCAACTTGATTGTATCTTTTTTTCTTTATGAAAATCCAGAAGAAATATAGCTCCAGGGAATTCAAAAGTGAGGAAGAGCTTACTTGGTAATGTTCTTAAGTTCCTCGCGATGAAGAGATTGCAGCAAATTGAAGTCCAACTTTGCAAGCTCCAGGATGGCATCATCTCGTGTGGCATCCTCTTGGTATATAGATATGTATTCTCTTGCCAAGAGCCTTCTCATTCTTCTACAGAGAGGTGTCTCGAGGTCAAGAGACACTTGCGTTGTTAATGGTGGTTTAAGATCAGCTAATGCAGACACTAGGTAATTCCTCGTAAAAGAGATGGCTTCATCAAGAATGATCTCCCCATGAGTCCCAAGATAGGCTGCGTTGTACAAGCTTAACAGTCCTTTCACATCACTCCCCAAGGTAGACATGAAACTCCCTCCCTCATCTTTGAACTTGTTAAAGACAACTACAGAAATACATAAGATTTTCTGTTTTGAGAAAAAAACAAACAGTCATATTATCAAAATTAATTTACCGTTTTAAGTGATTACGTGATAATCAATACAATGACTTTTGTGTGTGATTTTTACGTCTATTTTACCGGAGAAAATATTTTTGGTACTGCCAACGTCTATGAGTGAATTAAAAAAAGATGATTAAAGAAGATCGTATTGTTTTGGAATTAATATATATATATATATATATGTATATATATATATATGTATTTATATATATGTATATACTTATATATACATATATATACATATATGTATGTATATGTATATATTTATATATATATATATGTATATATATATATATATATAGATATATATATATATATATATATATATATAGAGAGAGAGAGAGAGAGAGAGAGAGAGAGAACAAAGTACATCTTTATAATATAGTTGTTATAGGAGATCAAAACGTTTTGAGAAGTGTGATGTCACTCATGTACAGAGAAGAAATTATGCAGCAAAATGACCAGCTAATATTGTTAGAAGCCATCGGATTGATTGTTCAGTGACTTCTTTTTTGATGGGCTGATTAAGTTGTCTTCTTAAAACAAAACTCCTCCATCATTTCTAAAATACAAATTAAATTACTTTTGCAAACATAATTATAGATAAAACATACAAATACATCTACTCCAAGGAAACGTAAGAGCATATTACCAGGGGTCACATGATACCCTTGTTGTCTCAGCAGTCGAAACCGGAGAGCAGTCTCGTAGAGACCATGACAGTTCAAATCGGCATCATGGACTCGTTTTAATGATTCACTTATTTCTTTCTCGAAGTGATAACTCAATCCAAGAAGCTGGATAGAATCGACCAACTCCATAGTTTGCAAGATGTCGGTAGTGTCCTTGAACATGCTTCTTACCTGCTCCATCAGTTCTGCAGCTCTCTCTTGCATCCTTGCATCGCACTCCTGCATCCTCCATAGCATAGCAATTAATTGTTCAACCAACAAAACCGAAAGAAAGTAGCAAGCGCACATTTTTCATGTTAATGAAACATTAACACCATTCGTTCTCGGAGAGTTTCTTGCCTAAAACTTAGAACATATGTGAGATATATGTGTATATACATGCCTGTGTAATGGGGGAGGACTGGGCCTGTAAGATAAAGTAATCACCCCAAACGGTGGGATGGTAGCTTGCAGACTTGCGAATCACCACTTCATCACCTGGAACGTGTGGCTGCGAAATCACGTTCTCCATTCTGATCCAGATGCAAGTGATGAGAGGATGGCGAGAGCCTGCAGCCTCGTGTAGCAATTTATAGAGTCTTGAATCGGGTTTGGTTTCGTAAGTGTCACGTTTTATGAGAAAGAAGATAACGAATGGGCCATCAGGGACTGTACGCTCCTTTTTGATTGGCTTATGTTTTAGCTTATCCATCATCTTTAATTGACGTCCAACAGAATGTCTTGCAAATGGTATGATTAATTTTGCATCCAATAATATAGGAAAAAGACGAGATATAATTAGTTTTGCAGCCATCACCCTTGCTCTCACTCTCGTAATAGAAACTATAAATCATGTATATAATCGTATATTAAATTAAGTTTTATTATAAACTCTAAACAGTGTCAAACTCATCATATCAGTCTACTCACTCTCAAACAATAATAATATTATATAAACTATAGTTTAACTTTCAACATTTTTTCCATGTATGTATCAATCGAACTCTCTTTTAATTTAAATTTAAAGGGTTAAATCTCTTTCAAAATCTATCTACATATTCTTGTAGGAGTGATCCACTCATATGCGTTGGTTCATTTTGAGATGCTTCATCTTTATTCAATCATCAAACCTCCAATTTGATTAGTTCAAAGAAATAATTCTCGTTTCATTCGCATCAATCACCAAGTAAGTTTCTCTTCGTGCCTCATGACTTCTCTAGATGGCTTCCCTCTCACAAAGATGCTGCCGCAACACCTACTGCCATGTTCAATGTCAGGATTTTGTCGCCTGAGATAGTTATTTGTAATATTTAATTACAATCACATTGCGCCGTATGCAAGGATATATAAAATAATTAATTAAAAAATAACATGACATAACATAACAAAAAATTAAAACACAAAAGGGTTCATGCTAGAGAAGGTGTTTAGGACCAATTTTGAGCATAAGACTAAGTGAGGAATTCAAAATCCTAGCAAAGTAGATATTAAGATCAATAGTTTCATTTTGATTTGTTGTTAAGATTAAGATATAACCAAGGAATCTATAGATTTTGTTGTTCGGAGTAATCAAGTTTCAGTAATAGAATTCTCAAATATTTTTCCCACATGTGGATGTGTGTGGTTGGTTGCACGGCATAGTACTAAAGCAGCAATTACTAATTTCAAAGAAGGCGCACGAGCAATCGTCTCTTTGATATAAATATGTTAACATACAAAAAAAAAAAAAAAGTTCACATGAGATTTTTAGATGAAAAGATTTGGAAGTTGATTGCCCACATGTCGATGCTCTCACATGCTTAGCGAGGCCGACATGGGATAAACTTAAATCTACGAATTATTCGAATCTATAATGATATATTTAAGCCATCATTACAAAACCCAAGGATGTATGACCTAAGCAATGTAGATCCAATAGGGTTTATTTTCTTCCACCATTAGCAAACGGGATTTGATTTCATGACCTTACTATTAATCGTCAGGTTTGTTATCAGATAATCTGCTGTGTACATACCATTCATTGAACGATTTAGAGATTATTTAAATCTGGGTGTACGTACTATTAGATCATCTAAATCTGCTGCGTATATACTATTCATCGAACGTTTTGTTATCAGCTAATCTGATATCCTCAAGTGGTATCACATGATAAAGTAGTCTCCACACACGCTCGGATTAAAGCCTGCAGACTTGCGAACCACAACCTCCACACTTGGAGCAAGTGACTGCAATCCCATAGTCTCCGTTTTTTACGTGGAAACTAAACCCGGGACGTGGCGAGAGCCTATTGCCATCTATAGGGTCAAGTTCTTTCATCGCGGAGTCTGAGGTCGTATTCCTCGTGGTGGTCCATGACTAATAGATAAGGTTCTCTCTTGATGATGGTGGTCCATGACTAGCTGTGATGGTTACGTGGAAGGGGACCGGTCTTGTGTTCCTAGTAATGGTCCATTAATAATGAAGAAATAAATCTATCTCACTATATAACTCAATTGTGATTTAGCAATGAGATGGTAAGGAAAAAAGTGTTAGGGATGAAACTGAGCTTAACAACCTTCAGCCTTATGCGAAGGATAGCAATGCTAAAGACAATACCATCTAGGAATCAGGGAGCGTATTTATAGCCGTTTACACAATTGACCATGTTAGCTGAAGCATTACAGTATTACAGTATCATGTGCTTTAATTGTAGTACAATAAATTTCTCAGCCACCCGTTTTCTTTAAAAAAAATTACTATTCCGTATTAGAAGAAGAAGATTAGAGTTGAGGAATTGGAAGTAATATTAGCATAAGATATAAAGCTAAACAAAAATGCAAGCAAAACATCACTGACAAATATAAGAAGTGAAATAATAATACCTTTGATTTTGTATGTTTGCTCCGGGAAATAAAAGATCCAATAAAACTAGATAACATTTGTTGTATAATGATGAAGAGATAGAATGAAAGAGGCTCTCATTGTCTCACACCCCTCCTCCCTTTAAACCAAGGAGGGAAAATTTACCATTAATGAAGTAAGAGAAAGAAGGATATAGGATACAAGCCTAGATCCAATCGCTGAATTTGGATGGAAAATTTCCTTTCCAAAGGGTAAGAATGATGCTACCCGGGAGAATGTGTCAAAATCTTTTTTCCAAGTTAATCTTTAGGAGAACGAGAGGAGTCTTTCCTTAAGTCTATTGGCTAGAACTTAGATATTATTTTCGAATTATGATACAAAGGGTGAAGGGTCTACAATCTATGATCATGGTGGCATTGATATTTTTGGGAATGAGCAACATGTGGGTTTTAGGTAAAATGTAACAATCATTGTGAAAGCTACTTAATACCTAATGAATCAGGACTTTTAATTCATTCTAGAACCCATGGTAAAATTAGACAATGAACCCGTTCGGTCCATTTGGTTGAGAGCAATAATAATCTCATCCAATGAGAATGGTTTAGCAAGGCTGATTTTTCCTCCATGATTATTTTGATGTAATAATGATGTCAGCTATATTTGCTCCCTGATTATTTTGAGACATGATAAAAATATTTAATCGGACAACACATGTTCTGATCAAAATATTATGGTTTGGTGACTAAAAAAATAGCGTCATAACATTTTTGTGATGCCGCCGCTAAAATATTTCCATTCTTTGATCGTAAATTTCAAATTTTTTAAATCATTTTAGTATATATTAGACTATAATGTATTTCTTGATATTTGGTGGTGGAATTGAGAATGAAAATGATTGAGAATGTGTAGGTCTTCCATTTAGGTGAGTGACACATTTGATCTGATTTATTTTGTAAAAATAAAATATGGTTTTATACATAAAATAATTAGAATAATAGTGAAATATAAGTGTATCCGATTACAAAAACAACATAACTTTATATGAATAAAATATATAATTTAAAGCTCAAGAAATAAATTTGAAGCTACGTAATCATTATCTTAACATAAAATCACTCTCTCTCTTTCTCGTGTGAGATTAATGAGTGTTCTATCTACGTCTAAATTCAATCAATAATATTCTTTGTCTCAGAAGCTCGCGACAAGACTTAATTGGACCACTTTCAATGGATTGAATAGAGAATATTTAAAAAAAATTAATTGAGAAATAACAAAGGAGAAATTTTAATTCATATTGAGGAATTAAATAAGGATTCGATTTTACTGATAAACTACCCCAAAGAGCCGATTCGAATTGATCCACCTCTTTTTAGTCCTTCAACAATGATCATCATAAAATTGCTAAAAGATAATTTTTTTTAAGGAAATTGTTTTAAAAAGCTTTGTCAAGAAACACACACATACATACAACTTTCAAGCCCTATAATAGTTTCTGTAATACCTCGGAAAATGCAAACGGCATGGCAGTATCTAACAACGTCAAAACTACCTTTAACCGGAGAGCAAGTAGATCTATCAGGTAAGCATTGTAACACTATCAAATCGGATAATGCATGGTCTTTTATTCATAAATGCTTGATATCTAATCATATATAGGATTGACAGGAGTAATAAGTGTGGTAACACAATCAAATCGGAACAGGATGGACCAGCAACAATGAGATGTTTTCTTTCATGTGTGTGTCGGAGTTGGTGTATGCATCAATGTTCTTGTATATAGTTTTCATCATTCATGAAAAGTTGAGTATCCTTTCAAGTAAAGCAATGCGGAATGTGTTATATTTATAATTTCTTTTAATTTCAGTCAACATCCTTGACAGCTTTGCCCTTTAAAAATCAGATATTTTCACTACGTATTTTAAAAAATTATAGTTTGACCCTTTGAATCAAATATTTTTGACTTTTGTCCACAACTATAAAATTAACTAATTTGACTTTCTTTAATGAAATATTTTGATCAAATTTGATTCTAATCATATTTCAACTACTTGGCTAAAATTAGATTCGATCAATCTTATTTTGATCAAATTTGAGAAAAATTAAATTTTGATTAATTTTTTAACTTTAGTCAAATTTAATTTTGATCGGTCTAATTGGCTTGATTTAGGGTGTCATACGGAATTAGAAAAACTATAAATTATGATTTTTTATATAAAATATTTGTAAAATTTTTACTTGTTAGAAAATTTAACAAGTGCTAATATAAAATTTTATTTACTACTCATCTCATTTAATTTGAATCCCATATATAAAGACTATGATTTCAGTTCTTTCTTATCCAAAACGAAAGGATGTAAAATGGTATCAATCTAATATTTATACTACAAAGGAAAAAGGTTATAAAATTGAGAGAGTAAACATTTTTCAAGTAATTGTCCCAAGCTTAAAATATTATTTTTCATAACAGGAACATAATAAACATCTGAAATGCATAATTCCTTGTCATTATTAAGTTCAAAGAGAATTTTACCTTTGCCTCTTACTGGTCTTTGAGACAAATCACCAAATGTAAAGTTTTCGGAATAACTTTTATCTATTTCTGAAAATAACTCTTTGATGCCACACATGTGATTTGAAGCTCCTGTATCTAGATACCATATCATAGATTGATCCTCATTCAAATTATCATAACTCATTAGCAAAACTTGATTTTCGTTCTTTTCTTCCTCAACAAAATTTCTATTATCACCTTGATTGTTAGGATTATAATAACATTCATAAGGGTAATGTCCATACCTTTTGCAAACATAGTATTGTATTTCAGATTGTTTAGAGTTTCTGCCATGTCCACGGCCTCGATCACGTCCTCAACCATAACCTCGGCCTCTTTGGCTATAATTTTCTCTAACATCTTCATTATTTGGAGATTCTTGATTGGTCAGATTTCTACCTCCTCTTCCTCTTTGTCCTTATCCTCTTCCTCTTTGAGAATTTTATTCTCCTTTATTTTCAAGAGCAAACTTAGCTTGTAATGCTTGCTCCATAGTTTTATCTTCTCTTTTTATAATCCTTTGTTCATGAACTTGAAGGGAACCCATAAGTTCTTCTAAAGACATTTTTTTCAAAACTTTAGATTCTTCAATTACAACAGCAATAAAATCAAATTTCAGATTTAGAGATCTCAATATTTTTTCTATTACTCTCTGATCATTTACTTGTTCACCGTTTCGTCTCATTTGATTAACAATAGAAATGATTTTTGAGAAGTAATCAGAAATAGTTTAAGAAGTACCTTGTTGTAATTTTTTCAAACTCGGCTCGTAAAACTTGTAGATGAAGTTTCATTACCTAATCAACACCACCGAATGCTTTTTGAAGCATTTCCCAAGCCTCCTTTGAAGTATTTGCTCGAGCGATGATCTCGAATATTGTATCATCAAGCCCTTGATAGATCGTGAACAAAGCTTTTTTCTTTTTCTTCCTTCTTTCTTTGAGTTGTTTTCTTCCTTCTGCATTCATTGCTCCTTCTTCTGCTGGACTTGGTTCAGCAAATCTATCTTTTATAAACTCTCATACATCTTGGGAGCCTAGAAGAACCTTCATTTGGATGCACCATATGTCATAATTTTCTTTTGTCAATCTGGGGATCTGGAGTTGGATGGTACTAGAGGAAGAGGTCAAAGCTTAACCTATGCTCTGATACCAAATGTTGAACTTGATAGGAAGAGGGGATAGAGATATCAAACAGAGGAAGAGTAGGAAAAACTTAAATCTTCTATATTTCTCTCAAGAAAACACTTTACAATTTCAGAAACTCTATTTCTCATGACCCAACATATGGGGTTTATATAGTCCCCATATATATATTATATTAATTGTATTCAAGATGAATCATTCTCTTTCGAGAAACTCTTTCAAGAACCAATAATCAATTTGATTTATCCTTTTATAGACTTTTAATCAATTTTTTCTTCTTGATGTAATGAATCTCCCTCTTGATGCAATGAACCTTTCTTTTGATGAAATGAACCTCTTTATGACACTTGAACAAGTTTAATTCCAACACTTTGGTGGTTCTAATCTCATTGTTAATCCATATATCACATGATAATTTTTAGTTTTAGAAGCTAAATAATAAGAGGGTTTGTTCTGCTTAGTCTGCCTATCATTTTCCTGCTTCTCAGTTGGGATGGTTGATCCTAACGTACTAGTATTGTTTGTGGAAGCTTCCCGTGTTGCCTCGGGTTAAATTTTTTTGTTGGAAACTTTTGCACCGCCACCTCTCATTGTCGGATTGATCGTCTCAACTAAGAGTGTGCAGTAATACTACTACTTGTCCTTTTTGTCAATCTAAAGCAGAAACCATTAATCACTTATTTCTGTGCGTCTTTCCTATTAAATTATGGCAACTCTTTAATTCTTAACTAGATATTCAATTTTTAATGAGGAGGCGCAGTGTCCCAATTCTGATGGCCAACCCTTGTGGGTTATAAATGATATTGGTCTTTGGTGAATACGGAGGGCTACGAATGATCTTGTTTTCAACCCCATTGCTTGTTCTGTTTACAAGATTTTTCATAAGATAGTAGAATTTGTTCTCTCTAATGACAAGGCCAAATCTTCTGATAGCATGGTGCATGAAATATGTCCATATCCTATTTGTTGGGTTAAATCTTTTGAAGGATCAGTGAAGATGAATCGTGATAGCATTTCCAACAAGCTACATTGAGGGGATTAGAGTGATACTCGTGACCCATATTAGAAGTGATACTCAAGACCCAATTTTGGTTGGATGTAGGTACCCATATTATGCCTTTATCAATGAAAGGTTTTATTTTGGAATTTTATCTCATCTTCTTGTACCATGTATTTAGATGCTTCCTTCGAGGAGTATCACCCTAACCTTCATGGTCTGATCGGGCCAGCTCCTTTTTAAGGGTACCTCGATAATCAGCTCGGGTGGCTCTAGGCACTCCGGCCCTACTGATCCTCCTCGGTTGTCTGTAACTTGGTAGGGGCACGACTTTCTTGCTGTAAGATAGCATCGCCTTGATTCTTCCGGATCACTTTGGGACTCCCCGATCCCCATTGGGGTTGGGAATTTAATAGCCCGGTGATAGGTGTACACCACTGCCTTCAGCTTGTTGAGTATCAGCCGGTTGAGGATGACGTTATAGGCCGAGGGCAGATTGACTACCATGAAAGTGGTCATTATCGTCTTAGCCCTCGGCACTTCCATGATGATAACAGGGAGGGCAGTGGTGCCAATCGAGGAAATAGAGTCGCCCGTGAACCCGGTGAGCATTGATGTCATGGGTTTAAGGTCCTCGCCGGACGAATATCACAAAAGCATCGTCGTGATGGGATCGCTTAATCTCTTCTGACTCGAAAATAATTTCAGGCTCGAGCTTGATTCGGGGGCATTTCTCAACCATGTTCTGGGTGTAGGCCTTCCTATCGTTGAGCTGCTGTTGCCGGCTACCGATCCCCCAGAGATGATGTCGATCTGCCTCTCGATGAACCCCCTGGGCCACGGGGTCGCTTCTCGAGGTTCTTTGAGGTAGCGCCTGAGGTGGCCTCTTCAGATCAAGTCCTCAATTTGATTTTGGAGGTCGCGGCAGGTCTCCGTATCATGGTCATAGTGTCGATGGAACCTGCAATATTTGGACCATTTTTGTGAGTAGCTTTTAGGGGGTTGGGCTGCCGCAAAAGGCCTTTTTCCCTGATTTGGAGAAAGATCTTGGTACGAGACGCATTTAAGGGGAGAGGTGGTGGTCTCGATATCGACGGCTCTGGTCAGTCGGGCCTTCTGTGTGGTCGCATCGGCGCTATCGTGGTCGTCCCACGGGATTGTTCCACCCTTGGCCTTTTCCAGTCCATGTGTTTTCCCGCCAGTAGAGCTTCGGCGGCAATGTACTAGTTGGCGCGCTGAAGCATCTTGGGGACGGTTGTGGGCGGCTTCTCGACTAATGACCAGAAGAGCCTTAAAGGCTTCAAGCCCATTAGGAATGCCTACGTAAATAAAGAGGGGTGAGTGTCCGAGAATTCCCGGATTTAAGTGGCGAAGCATGCCACAAATTGGGAGAGCGACTCGTCTTTGCATTGGGACAACGAGAGTAAAGTGGCCACGGAAGGCCTGGGCCGCACGTTGGTGAGGAAATTCTGCTCGAACTCCCTTGTGGGCTAGTCGAAGGATGAGATCGAGGAGGGGCGCAGCCGACTGAACCACGTTCAGGCTGGTCCCCTGAAGGTTGTCGGAAATGCGTGGCACATTAGGGCATCAGACGTGCCGTAGAGGGCCATCTGAGCTCGAAACACGATGACGTGCTCCGTGGGGTCAGAGCCACCGTCATACGGATTCTGACCTGATGTGTGACACCGGGTGTGGCATGTCTTGAACCCAAAATAGGCCCTATCACTACAGACCATGGAATTGATTGAGTCAATCCAGCTTCTTGGATTGGATTATCACTTTCAGAAGGAAATAAGCGAAGCAATAAGTCGAATCCATGATGCTACTATTGACGACCATGGTCTTTACCACACTGCTCTCTGGTTTCGGCTGCTCGGACAACAAGGATATTACGTGTCCCCAAGTAATTTGCTCATTTCTTTTAATAAAACAGTATTTGTCTGTGCTATCCATAAAAAACGACCTTTTTTATCATCTTTAAGAAAAAGATGATGACCTTTTTTATCATCTTTAATAAAACAGTATTTGGGCCGATCATCAGACGCTAATCATTCACCATCGAGAAGAGATAACGTCAAAAGGCATCAAATACGAAAACATACTCACAAATTGACGTCCAAAACAACTAGTCTTCGGTTGATGGAAACATGTATTTATTTGAATTTGAGTCAAATAAAATTCAACATGTTTTGAGTACAAGAAGGAAGACCTACACATTCTCAATCATTTTCATTCTCAATTCCACCGCCAAAAATCAAGAAATACGTTATAGTCTAATATATACTAAAATGATTTAAAAATTTTGAAATTTATGATCAAAGAATGGAAATATTTTAGCGGCGACATCACAAAAATGTTATGACTCTATTTTTTAGTCACCAAACCATGATATTTTGATCAGAACATGTGTTGTCGGATTAAATATTTTTATCATGTATCAAAATAATCATGGAGCAAATATAGCTGACATCGTTATTAAAGCAAGGCAGAAATCCTTATAAAATCCAATTCGGAAGAGATCACTACTGTTGAAGCCAAGGATGCCTCTCTTTCCCTCTCAGGAAGGGACTCACTTTACTATGTAATAAGGGCATAATCCTTAACAGACAACTCTGTTACTCAACTCTAATTTTTTTCATAAAATTTTCAACCTCAAGAGAGGATGAACTCTATCCACCTGATCAGTAACTATGACTCGAATGAAGTCAAACACATAGATTCTCTTTCTTTTGCTACTTAGTGCACCAACCTTTGGATTACTATCAACAGGTCTCTCCTCTCGATTGCCATACTTGTCTTAACTTGCAAGTATTTTCTCTACTAATCATATCAGTCTTCGTAAAGCATTCTTATTGGATGAGATTATTATTGCTCTCAACCAAATGGGCCTTGGCAAGAGTCTTAGACCGAACGGATTCATTGTGTAAAATATTTTACCATAGGTACTAGAATGAATTAAAAGTTATGATTCATTAAGTATTATGTAGCTTTCACAATGATTAATACATTTTACCTAAAACCCACATGTTGCTCATTCCCAAAAATATCAATGCCACCATGATCATAGATTATAGACCCTTCACCCTTTGTAACATTATTTGCAAAATAATATCCAAGCTCAGCCAATAGACTTAAGAAAAGGTTCCTCTTCGTTCTCCTAAAATTTAATTGAAATTTTTTTTTTTTTACTTAATCTCCTAGGAAGCATCATTCTTGTGACGCATGTATATAAAGAATGAAATGAAACTGCCAAGTGGCTAGCTTCACATGCTACATGGACAAAAGCTATAAATTTTCAGAGAGAGGAGTGACCCTCTCAATTGGTTTATTTTTTGTGCTCTGATTTGCGCAGCTCCATTTGTAATTTTATAGTTTAGCTAATATAATTTTGCTTCTTGAAAAAAAACACAAATCATATGTATATGTATGTATATGTATATGGATATGTATATATACATATACATATACATATACATATACATATATATAAATATGTATATATATATGTATATATATATGTATACATATGTATATATATATGTTTATATATATATATATATATATATATATATATATATATATATATATACATTTGTATATATATATATATATATATATACATTTGTATATATATATGTATATATATATGTATACATATGTATATATATATGTATATATATATATACAAAACCCAACCTCATCTTTCCTACATTCTTTTTAGAGTAACAACTTCAAGAGCCTTTCTAAAGTTGGCAAGCAGTAGGCCTACAAGTTCTTCCACAGAGTAATTATCATTTAGGTAAGCCGCAAGAATTAACCAGCAACTTGCAAATTGTGTTTTCCAAAAAGAAAAAACAAATTTATTGCTTCATTAGCCTAATACAAGGAGTTTCTGAAATAGCATAGCTTAAAAGACAGGAGAGCAATGATGGAAAAGCATTATTCGAGCTAACAGTGGCTTTAACCTTATTGTCTTCACGATAAACATGGTTTGAACTTGCAAATTGAAGGACTCAAAAGAGTGAGCAGTATACCAGCAACTTGCAAATTGCTTTGAACTACTGTTAAGCAAGGATTTCTGTTTTCCATAGATAACACTGGCTTGAGCTTCACAGGGCTATTACAGTAAACGTTCACTTTACCTGCAGCCTTTAGTTTACAAAGGCTTAAATATATTTCAGAATAAAGGATCAATAAAAGAAGCAAGCATCGTCATACAATTAACTTGGAATAGGTTGTACAAGTAACGAGGAGATGTATTCCTTCATCTTTGTAGAGGAGTTGGTGTATCCATCAATATACTTATATATATTTTCTATTATTCGTGAAAAATTAACAATCCTTTCAAGTAAATCAATGGGGAATGCAACTGGATTGAGGCACTCTTTGTTTATATCCTTCCATGCATCGTCAGCTAGACCTCGGAGCTTCTTACATGCCACATGCATATTTGTTCCGTACTCTTTCATGTAGCATTGGACTGTGGAGGCAACATGTTCCCTAGTTTGTTCCAACTGCAAATTTCATGAAAAAAGAGGATTAAAGTTCTTCAAACTGAATTCTGAGGGATCCTTTCAGGATTTACATGATCATTATATTAAAACAAATTAAGAGACTATTATCGATAACAAGGTGTAGATGAGAGGAATTTGGGAATCTACAGATTTGGAAGCTTACGAACTTGAGTTTTTTCATTTGTACTAGATTTCTTAATATAAAATCATTTAAGGAGTTCAGCAAAACTTTGATAATGCAATTGAGTGACACAAGAAATGCTTTTGAGGTGATAAATACAAGGAATATTGAAGACAACCTTTGGAGATTACCTATTAAACCTCAATTATGGTCCATCTCATCTAATTGGAGAATGTATGTTATTTTTTTTATTTTTTATGTTATCATATTTCTACTATGAGAGATATCAGTGCAAAATTTACTATGAAAAATGTTTATATGATATAAAACACAGCAGATTATATTATGACTATACCTCATGTGAAGTAATGTCATTCATGATACGACCAATTATTGCAGAAGCTTGGACAATCTTTGGGAAACTAGTAATCCACTCAAATGCCTCCTTAGTTGCTATTTCTCCCATTCCAACAAAAGAAGCACATTCGAGCATAGGACATGCTGAACTTATGAGGGAAACATGTAGATGTTCTTCCAAAGTTGGTACGTAATGTTGATCTCTCCATTTGGATTCCTCAAAATAAGCTTCAGATAAATCTTTCATCTGTACCCAAGTAAAACAAAACCATTCCTTAATGTTTGTAATGCATGAGTAGCATCTACGAGTCAGACAATCTAAGTTCAATATTGTCGCATCTCAAACGCTTATTCTTTGCATTGGCCATTAGTGTATTTGTTTATTACTCATGTAATGCTAATTAATAAAAGTGAAAGTAAGATGAACATTATAATCTCATCACTCACCGCTTTCTTTAGATAGGTTATGCGATATTTCTCACTGGAAGCCAATAAATCTTCAAACTCTTCAAAGGTGTGCATTAGCTTTAGATAATAATCTTTCATGTACTCTGGTAATTGATGAACAACCTTCGCATCCCACCTGCATATGTATTAGTTTCACCACTTTAGAAAAATAGAACATAAACATACATGTTGTTATTTTGCTATACACAATGAATAAAACTATTATACAATATTTTATTTTATTATGTGATATTATTAGTGGTACTTTTTGTTATCATTTGTTGATCCATGATAGTAAAATGTAATATATCCATCCATAAGAGATTTGTGAACCTTTGAATTGCCTCAGTAAGTCGTTGACTCTCCTCCAATGTGCTATAGACATCATATATGTCGTCCAGAATTGAAGTAAGGGCAGCCACCTTGGTCGTTATCACTCGTGCACGAGAATAGTAGGGTTCAAAGTATACTCCCAGAATCGAGAAGTAACATTCCACCAATCGATCTCGAGCGAAACTGAGATTTTTTGAGGGGGCTAAATCATTCCACCACCTTCAAGTCGTTCACAAATCAAAATGGTATTACATATCAATTTAAATTTGATGGGAGGAGAAACCAATCTCAGCAATTAGCCTGCACTTGTTTACATTTGCAACTTGATTGTATCTTTTTTCTTTATGAAAATCCAGAAGAAATATAGCTCCAAGGAATTCAGAATTGAGGAGGAGCTTACTTGGTGATGTTCTTAAGTTCCTCGCGATGAAGAGATTGCAACAAATTGAAGTCCAACTTTGCAAGCTCCAGGATGGCATCATCTCGTGTGGCGTCCTCTTGGTAGATGAAGATGTAATCTCTTGCCAAGAGCCTTCTCATTCTTCTACAGAGAGGTGTCTCGAGGTCGAGAGACACTTGCGTTGTTAATGGTGGTTTAAGATCAGCTAATGCAGACACTAGGTTATTCTTCGTAAAAGAGATGGCTTCATCAAGAATGATCTCCCCATGAGTCCCAAGATAGGCTGCGTTGTACAAGCTTAGTAGTCCCTTCACATCACTGCCCAACGTAGACATGAAACTTCCTCCCTCATCTTTGAACTTGTTAAAGGCATCTACAGAAATACAAAAGATTTTTTGCTTTTAGAAAAAAAAACATAAAGCCATAATATCAAAATTAATTTACTGTTTTAAATGATTATGTGATAATCAAAATAAAGACTTTTGTGAGTGATTTTTATGTTTATTTTACCAAAAAAATATTATTGGTACTGTCAAAATCTATGATTGAATTAAATAAAAGATGATAAAAAATATCGTATTGTTTTGGATCACACATACAAATACTGCTTTATTTTAAGGAATTAAACGGATTACTTGGGGACACATAATGTCCGTGTTGTCTGAGCAGCCGAAACCAGAGAGCAGTGTGGTAAAGACCGTGGTCGTCAATATCAGCATCATGGATTCGACTTAGTGCTTCGCTTATTTCCTTCTGAAAGTGATAATCCAATCCAAGAAGCTGGATTGAATCAATCAGCTCCATGGTCTGCAGCAGATCAGTAGTATCATCGAACATGCTCTTTACTTGCCCCCTCAGCTCTTCAGCTCTCTCTTTCATCCTTGCGTCACACTTCTGCATCATCCATGAATAAAAATAAGTAATGAATGCACATATTTTGAACTCGGAATCGTCCCTTCTTGCTGAGAACTCGAGCATTTCAGGCATACGCATATGTTTAAAGATGTGGTGGCGTTACATGCCTGTGTTTGAGGGGACGACTGGCCGTGTAGGATGAAGTAGTCTCCCCACACGCTCGGATGATAGCCTGCAGACTTACGATCCACAACCTCATCACCTGGAGCAAGTGACTGCAAACCCATAGTCTCCCATTTTTTTTTTTGTGGAACCAAAACCTGGGAGGTCGCGAGAGCTTGTTGCCTAGTGTTGGAATTTATAAGGAAATACATTCGGTAGTTGTGGTAGAAAAAACAACTCTTAGCCACAACTATCCACTTTGTATAGGTTATGCTCCTCTTTGTCATCCATCAATCGTTATCATTTGATACAAGACAGAAGATAGAGGTGATATTTTTTATTGATATGTTCTTCCTATTTATACAGATTAGGAGGAAGAATTTTTCTCAACAAAGTAGCGAGATTTTCTCATGCAGTTGGGAAAATTTTATCTTCTATCATGAACTTGCAAGATGGTACTCCTGTCAAGGATGCCGATCTTGGATCGATGGAATGAAAATAATTTATGGGCGATAGATTTCGTGAGTGAGTATGCTAGTTAATCAATCGTATGTACATGAGAAATACGTAGTTGATGTCGGAAAACTTGATCTCACATGAAGTGAAAGTCGATGGCAATATGTTTCATGAGAGAGTGGAACACTGGATTGGTACACAGGTAGGTAGCTCTGATATTATCACAATATATTGTAGAAGTAAAAGTGGAGTTAATATTGAGTTTCTTGAGCAGATTTGTAACCCAATTGAGTTTTGCAGCAGCGGTAGCGATGACATGGTATTCAGCTTCAGTTGTAGACCATGCAATTGTCTTTTGCATCTTAGAACTCTAACTGATTGGACTAGCTCTAAAGAAAATAATATACCCCAACGTGAATGTTCTATCATCAAAGTTTCTTGCCTAATTGGTGTTAACAAAAGCATAGAGAAGTGGAGAGTGTTTGCGGAGAAAGAGACCATGATTGAGGGTTCCTTTAAGATATCACATGATTCATTTGACTGCAGACCAATGCATAGTAACGAAATCAATGAAATCCTTTCAACCCGACGTGGTGGTGGCGCTAATGCCAGGCTAGATTCAAGTGTTCCTTGCCTTTTGTCCCACCTTAATTCACTTGTTATTACCAAGTCCTGTATTTTCTCAGATGGCTACTACATAAATTATAATAATTTATTGACCGTAAAAAAGATGTCTGGGTGGGTGAGAGCTAAGTACTATAAGGAGCCAACTACTTGTCGGTATTGAGTGAGTTCCATAGCAAAACTTCCATCACATAATTTGAGTGATTCACTAGTAGAGAGGGGAGTTGTAACCTCTTTTGTGTCTTGCATGTTTATCTTTAATAATAAATCTTGAATATATTTTCTTTATGACAAGAAGAGACCTAAAGATGTATATGTTGCTTTCACTCCTAAATAGTAGCTCAAGGTTCCTAGATCTTTAAGGAAAAATCGATCCGTCAATTACTTGATGAATGTCTAGATCTCCATAGGATTATTGCTCATGACAATAATATAATCAAAATACACCAAAATATACATTATGCCTATATGTTGTTGTCATAGAAATAATGAGATATCAGACTTAGAGTTGATAAAGCCAATTAGAGTAAAAAACGAGCCAAGTTTAGTGTATTAGGCTCTTTAAGACTAACGAAGTCCATAAATAGCCTTTTGTAGTTTACAAACATGCATTGGATATTGAGGATAGATGAAACCATGAGGTTGTTGCATAAATACGTTTTCAATTAGAGTCCCCTATAAAAAAGTATTATTAACATCTAGTTTTTGTAATTGTCCGCCTCTAGTGGTGGCCAAACTTAGGATAGGTCGAATTGTTATAAGTTTAACAATATGACTGAATATCTTAGTGAAATCAATACCAGGTCGTTAATGAAACCCTTTGGCAACTAGACATGCTTTATATCTGGCAATTGATCCATCTGGGTTTCGCTTAATTTGAAAAACTCACTTACACCCGATGATGTTTTATTTGTGATCAAAGAATACAAGGTTCCATTTTGAGTTATGGAGGAGGGCATCATATTATTCGCACATGACTTTATGCCAGTGTTAAGATTTTTGGGCTTGAGTGAATATGGTGAGTTCAATGGTCTTAGGTGAAGATTTTGTGATAGCATGTAGGTCAATGATTTAATGTGGTTTGAAAATACCACTCTTGGAGTGTGTTATCATTGGATGGCTAGAGGCTATGGGATTGTGAGGTTGTATTGTTGGTATAAGCGGTGGAGAGTCATTGACATGGGCAGGATCAGGCTGAGGTATATTAGTGTCACTGGGTCTTGAAGAAGGTAAAGACAATGGTTGTGATTCTAAATATATTGGCTCATGAATGGGAGAAACTTGAGAAGAAGGGAATGAAGTAGTAATTGAGGGAATGAGCTATTGTTGAACTAGAGTAGTAGTAGAGTGTGGATCTTGAGGAGAGGAACTAGATGGTGTCATGGGAGGCTCGTCTAATAGGATAGAGGTATACTCCAATGATGAATGTTTGTTGAAATAGTTTGCATGGTAGGAGACTCATAGTTTTGGAAAGAAAAGATAGAATCCACAAAAATAACTTGGCATGATATAAAGACTTTTTTAGTTTGGAAGTTATAGCATCATAAAGCATTATATTCAAAAGAATATCTGATGAAAATGTAAGGCTTAAATCTTGATGTTATCTTATGGGAGGTATAGGGATGTAACCATAGATAATATAGACAACCAAATACTTTAAGTTTCTGAATGCTTAGAGATTTATGAAATAATATTTCAAATGAAGATTGATATTGTATGACTAGCATAAGCATACAATTAATAAGGTATATTATAGTTTGAAAGGTTGTTGTCCAGAAGGCATGGAGGCCTGATGTAGAAGTGTGAGACCAATTTCAACTATATGTCGATGTTTGTATTCGGTAGAGCCAATTAGTTAAGGAGTATGTGGGGGTAACTTGAGATGTTATATACTACAAGCAGAGAGATAAGATGTTAGGGCTTGAAATTCACCATCACCATTAGAGTAAACTGTTTTGATTGTAGACTAAAAATAGTTCTCAATCAACTTTCTAAAGTTGGTAAAGATTGTAGAAACTTCATATTTACGATGAAGAGGATATAACCATGTATACTTAGTGAAATAATTTATAAAAATGGCATAAAATCTAAATTTGTCAAAAGAAATGATTGGAGCAGGCCCAATCATCGGTATAAATAATTTTAAACGATTTAGAATAGGATATGTAGAATATGTCAAAGGATTATCTATGACTTTTATTACTAAAATATGCATCACAATAAGTTATAAAGCTACTTGATTTAAAAATAGGAAGAGAGTAATGAGAAAATAATTTCTACCAAATAAAGAATGAGGGATGACCAAGACGACGATACCACACATCGATTGGAGCTACAATCGAAGAGCGAACAGTGGGCTGAGTTATTTATGGAGTTGATGATAATTTGTAAATGTTGCCTTTATTCTCGCCTTGGACCAAGAATGCCCCTGTGCTCAAATCCTTGACAAAAAAAGAGTTAAAAAAAATTCAATTGAAGTATTGTTATGTTTGCAGAATTCAAAAACAAAAATGAGGTTTCGTTTAATATGAGGTGCACATAGAACATTATCAAGTGTAAAAGTTGCGGTATCGAAATTAAGCGTTATAAAACTAGTATGAGTAATAGGAAGTCTTTTACCATCAACGACGATGATATCTTCATTGTCGCTATAATTATTATGGATAGACAAGTTCTGAAGATCAGAGATAATATAATAAGATGCACCAAAGTCCATAATACAATTGAGTTGACTAGTAGTTAGAGTAGTCATGAGATTCACCTAAGGTCACTGTGATGGAGCAAGGACTCTGGGTCGAAACCGATAGACTTTTACGGAGTATCCAGCTTTATCATACAGTTGGCAAATGACTCTTTGTTGACTTGTGAGTCCAGGACACTAGGGTTGATGCTTATTGGAGTTGCCACCTTGATAGGAATGTTGATGATGCTAATAAAGGGGGGTTTATTTTAGACTCATAGGGTCAAGAGATATTTTTGCCAAACCTTTGTTAATGTTCTTGTTGTATTAGTTGCTCTTCCACTTGGACTTTTGACTGACTTGAGCTATGATGGTTGGTTCAGGCAACTTGTCCTCGTGTTTCAAATATATTTCATAGTCAGTCAAATTGTTATAGAGTTCTTCGAATAACATTGGTGAGTTGCGTACTCGAATTGTGGCTACCAATTCCTTGTACTCAACTCCAAGGCCATTAAGGGTATGGATTATGACTTTTTCTTCGTATAGGGAATGACCTATCAAAGCTAAGTCATCAATGATAACTTTGATATTTTGATTTCTTACTCTAATACCATGATACAAGATAGAAGATAAAAGTGATATTTTTTATTGATATATTCTTCCTATTTATACCGGTTAGGAGGGGGGATTTTCCTTAATAAAGTAGCAAGATTTTATCGAAATCTTATTTACTATCAAATTTTCTATAATAATAAAAGGCTGCAATCTATAGGGCCAAGTTCTTTCATCGGGAGTCTAAGGTCGTATTCCTCGTAGTGGTCCATGAATAATATTTCAACCACTCTCTTGATGATAGTAGCCCCATCAGTCTCAATGAAACTATGATGGATACGTGGGAGGAGACCTAGTTGAGGGAGTTTGTGGTTGTGTTCCTTCTATTGAAAAAAGGTTATAATCTATAGGGTCAAGTTCTTTCGTCGGGGAGTCTTAGGTCGTATTCCTCGTGGTGGTCCATGAATAACATTTCAACCACTCTCTTGATGATAGTAGCCCCATTGGGAGTTTGTGGTTGTGATAGGAGGAGACTTGATTGAGGGAGTTTGTGGTTGTATTGCTTATATTGGTCTATTAATAATGATTTAACTTCCTATAAAGAAATAAATCTATCATGCTTGTGATTTAGCAATAGGATCAATTGAATTTTAATAAAGAAAAATATGCACTCAAATCTAATTTGAATATTCAAATAACAATTTAGTTAGATTTAAATTAAAAAAAAATCTTACCAATGTGAGATCTGGATATACAATCTTACTTCTAAATATTTAGGGATCATTTTCCTGACTTAAATCTTAGACTCAAGTTTAGATAAGCTTAAATTATATTTAACATATTTAAATTAAATAAAACATGTTGGAATTCAACTTGAAGATCAGATTTGGATTTTACTTAATATAGAAAGATTGTACCCAAAACATGTTGGATTTTACTTGACTCAAATTCAAATAAATACGTGTTTCCATCAAATAAATACAAGTATTCAAATAAATACTTTGTGAGTCTGGTTTCGTGTTCGACGCCCTTCGGCGAACACGTGGATGTGCTCATCTCTTCTCGGTGGTGGATGACTTCAATACTGGGAGTCACCCGTAGCTGCAGCCTCAAATGAGATGTACATTTGGACTTATATGTGAGCTACAGCTGCAGTTTTGTTTTTGTTTTTTGTTTTTTTGGGAAAAAAAGAATGAATTAGCACTCAAGAAAGAGAGTTACAGCTGCTCGACAAGGCTGTCGCATCAGCCTTCCCAAAAACACAAAAAGATGATTGTGACCAGAAGTGTTAAGTTGCGTGGGGGATGAAGCTGAACTCGACAACCTTCAGCCTCGTACGAAGGGTAGCATCAGTCAAGACAGCAGAATCAGAGCATATCCAAATCTTGCTCAAGCCCTCCTGCTCTGTAAAATTTAGGGCTTCAAGAATCGTTATTCCTTCCGATATTACAGTATTGTGTGCTTTCCTTGCAGCATAGTCAACTGCTCTAATCCATCTGTTGGTAGGTGGCTATCAAGTTAAAGAGTATTCCGGATATTAAAATATATATTATTAAAAAATTCTAGAAATAAAATATTTTTTTTGACAAAAGTTTAAAAAAACAATTTCTTTCGAAAATTTGTCCAATTATACTTAAATAGTTAGGGAAAAAAAATTGGATTTTACTTAATATATATTAGAAGAAAATTATTGGAATTCACATCTATCTCTCTCATGGTCACATATGAGATTGTGTGGAGGAAGTTCCATTTGATAGATCACATATCTATGATGGGACCTCCAAATATTAATGAACGCTTGACGAAATGTCCCGAACCACATGTATATGATGCGACGTCTCGTACCACATCTATTTCAATCGATCGGCAGATGTTTCATGCCTTCCGGCAAACATGTGGCTGTGCTTAACTCATTCTCAATGGTGGACGATCAGCTCCACAACTTAAATACGGGAGGTTATAAGATAAGATTTCTTTAACTATATCTTTTTTCCTAATTTGTATAAATAGAAGAGGAAACATGTTAATGTATTGAAGTATTTTCATTTCTTCAATAAAACTTTGAGAAAAGCCAAGTTTCGCTCTTGTCTTTGGCCAGCGACCAACGTCGTTGAGACCAGCGACGTGAAAAAAGGTCGCTGCACCCATCTGCCAAAAGTTGGTGGACTTAAGGAGAACGAAGGGCGGACTTACGGAGAACGAAGGGAACGCTTGTGCCCTCACAGCAACAGCAATCGTAATAGTAGCAACGATCTACTCTTGTCCTACTCACAAAGTTTTTCGTTTATAAACCATTCTTTACATCGATCTAAGATTGGTATCCTTATCAGGAGCACTATATAGAAGATAAGATTTTCCCAACTATATGAGGAAATCTTTTTATTCTGTTGAGAAAAATCCTCTATTCTGTTGAGGGAAATTATTTTTCTTAATTTATATAAATAGGAGAGGAAATATATTAATGTATTTTTCTTAAATAACACATGAGACGCATCTTATATTTGGACATACTTATATTTGGACCTACTACTAAAAGGAAACGCACTAGCACGTAAGAAAGAGAGTTACAGCTGCTGGGCAAGACTGTTGCATCAGCGTTCCAAAAGGAAGAGTAATTCGTGAGTTCTCCTAAAAAAATGCAAGATGGCAAGGAAAAAGTGTTAAAAGTTGTTAGGGATAAAGCTGAACTTGACAACCTTCAGCCTCATACAAAGGATAGAAATGTTAAAGATAATCCCATCTAGGAATCTGACCATGTTAGCATAATCATATTTGGGTCTTTTTTAATATCCTTCCACTATTACAGCATCGTATGCTTTAATTGTAGTACAATCAACTTCTCTCTTCTATTGATATTTTTTTGCCAAAAAGAAATATCAGTCGACTTCGAACTTTTTCTTTTAGACAATATACAAACATTATCCTTATGTAATCTTCTATAAATAATAAAAAATATTTACACTGATTTCATATTGCATGCTCAATATTCCTATCTTCTCCCGATGATATTGATCTATGCCTCAATAAATGAGTTCTTTAATTTACTCATTTAAATCATAATAGTTTATCTTGAATCTTATATTTTGATGATAAACCAATTGACAGCGTTTATGATTTGATTTACATTTTGAGTGACATAGGAAGCTTTGATCAGAAAGATATAATTAAAATAGGAATAATCATATTAGGCTGGAGTAAAATATGTCAGAAGATTAGATGTTGCGCTGAAAGATTGATCGACATATCGATAGAAGGCGTCAGGCCATGGGATCAGGCATTGGGCCAAGAAGAGCAAAAATTACATCAAGGAAATTGGAGTTACGGAGGTTAACTAGTCAATTAGACAATAAGCTACAAGAGAGGGTGATGCGCTAAAGAATCAAATGAAGTATCGATAAACCAATGACATATCGGATAATATTTGATTCAAACTTTGTAATAATTGTCTAGATCGAAGTAGGTTTTAAGTGTGCAGGATTAACTATGATAGCGATTAAGACATAAATCAAAATGAAGTCCCGGAATTAAGAATGAGATTTCGTTGGGAGATCGAGAGTTCGTTAGAAGTTCGGACATTCATCGGAAGTTCTACCGAAATTGACTAAGAAGTCCAGGAGCTTGCCAAAGAAGCTTGTCAGAACTCACCAAGAAGATTATCGTGAAGTACAGGAGCTTACCGGGAGTCCGTTGGAACATTGTCGAGAAATTATCGGAAGTTCGCTAGAAGTTCACTGGAAGAAACCTAGACTAACCGGACTTGATTTGCTTAGTGTATGCCTTAAAATTCATAGTTAGCACATAATTAGGTTGGAATTGGGCCAACTCAATTAGGGGTTAATTGGGCCCAAGTTTAGACTATGTTGGGCCAAGTAAAAAGGTCTAAACAGTGACCCAACAAGTGAAATCATAGTAACACAGTCTCTAAGACTATGTCAGGTAGTGGTACCACTAGTCTGGCCAGTGGCACCGCCTAGATACAGTCTCCTAGGCGATGGTATCTTCCAGTGTCAGGCTGTAGGCGGTGGTACCATCTGTACCCTGAAATCTCAGGGATTTGAATTTTGGCTCCAAGTTTTGAAGTTATTTAGGGTCTATAAATACCTCAGCTATTATTGTATATATTAATAAGAAAATTGAGCAAAACTCTATGATTCTAAAGTTGTAAATCTTATTAGAAAGTTGAGTTCCCTCCTAAATCTTAGAGAGAGTTCTAAGGGAGGTGTACGAGGGATACCTTATAAAATAGGGTTATAAAATATCATCTCCTAAACCTATGAAAAGGAGAAGAGAGGTGTAAAAGGGTAGTTGATATTTATCCATTGAAAGAAGATCATTAGTGAATGCCGATGGCCTCGACGGAAGAGGAATCAGGAGTGGATGTAGGTCATGACGATCGAACCACTATAAAATATGGTTTGTATTTTTACTTTGCTATTTACATTTATTTCAAACTATCATGTTTCCTCATTACTCTAGCTGCACACTCTTACAAATGTGTTTTAAGTTAACATATTTTTTAAATTGGTTTTAATTGGACGAAAGAATTTTGAAATGATGTAATTTTGTTCGATATACTAATTCACCCCCCTAGTGCCGATTCGATCCTAACAGTTGGTATCCGAGCCATGTTATTTCTCGTTTGATTTAATACCCAAGAGAAATGACTCTTTTCGGCTTTCAAGAGGGCTTTTCTATCGTTTGTCCTCCCATGTTCAATAAGATGGACTACAAATATTAGAAAACTCGGATGAGAGTTTTCTTGCTTTCATTGAATCTCGATTTATAGAATATAGTCGAATTCAGTTTTCAAAAGTCTTCTACTCTAATGAACGAATATAATGATTTGAAGAAGAAAACTTTTTCTTTAAATTTTAGAACTATGAACGCTATATTTTGTGCTTTGGATAAAACTGAATTCAATCGAGTTTCTATTTGCGAAACGACTTTTGATATTTGGAATATACTCGAAATCACACATGAAGGCACTAGTAGAGTAAAAGATTTTAAGATAAATCTTTTGATGTATTCTTTTGAATTATTTCGAATGAAGCCAAGCGAAACTATTATTGACATGTACACCCATTTTATGAATGTCGTCAGTAGTTTAAAAGCTCTTGGCAAATATTTTTCAAATTTTGAACTTGTTAATAAGATATTAAGATCCCTTCTAAAAATTTGGGATCCTAAAATAATGGCAATACAAGAGACAAAGAACTTCAATAATTTTCTACTGGAAGAACTTATTGGTTCATTGATGACATATGAAATGACGTGCAAGGTATATAATAAACATGAGAATAACCTTCCAAAGATTATGAAGGATTTAGACTTCTAATAATAAAGCTTAAGAAGTTCTTAAAACAAGAATCAAAGAATAAAAATAAACTTAAAAAGAACATAACTACTTACTATGAACATGAGAAGCTGGGTCACTCCAAAGATGAGTATATAAAACTGAAGAAGAAGTTACCAAAGGATGAATCGAACATATCTAAAGACGAAGAGCAAACCAACAAAGATGAGGTGGCCTTCCACAATGAGGTAAATGACTCACCCGAAACCCCTTTAATTTATTTTAAAATTACTTGATGCTTTTCATGAGTTATTTTTAATTAGTTAGTAAAAAAATAGAAAATATATAAAAAATTATCATACTTCTTTTTCTAGTAATTTATAAAAAAATAAAAATTTAAGCATGATAATTGTATGTTAACTCCTAGCATTAAGCATGAAAAGTTAGATTTATTTAAAAAGAAAATTACTTTATGTTTAATGAAATCATACTTGATATTTTAATGATGTAATGAAGTAATAATGTGTATCTTGATGATTTCTATATTGCTTTTTGATTTTGATTGAAAATACTTTTTGTTCACTGAAACCATGGTCGATGATTTGAAATCATGCTTAATGAGTTTATAGTTTGAAATTATGCATGTTATATCTTGAAAACTTGAAACCATGTTTTGATATCATGCATACCCAAGTAATGATGTTTTAAAAATTTTATTGTTTTGGTATCATGCCTAAAGTAATAATGATTTTCTTTTGTGATTTATGGTTTATTGATCTTTATTGTAATGAAAGTTGCTTTTTCGGTTTTAAACATGATGGATGGTTTTCATATGAAAACTTGAGCATACTTATATGAAATCAATAACATAAAATGAAACACATAAAAAAAAAGTATTATCATTAAAATTAAAATGATAAATCAAATCTCTTGTTTAAAGAAGCCTTATGTTTAATGTGTTATATTTTTTGTCATGATGATTTTGATGATGAAATTTATTTTTTAGTCTTAAACGATGATGCATGCTTTGATTTAGCATAAAAAAAACTTGGATATGCTTGTGTGAAATAAATCAAACAAAAAAAAGAGAAAAATATTTTTCTTAAAAATTTCTCAATCCCTATCTTATCGAGTTTTTAAAAAGGATATTGATAAATCTATTTATATGAATCTCTTTCACTATGAAAAAGATTTTGATGATTTGATGATTTAAATCTAAATGAGATTTTTCTAATCGAATCATGAATTTTCTCTTGAGATATTTTCTATTTTATGTGAATCAAGATCTCTTCTTTGTTTTTTTATGTTTCTTTTACCATTTACTAAAAAGGGGATTTTCTATATGAATCATAAGATTTCTTATACATGAATTAAAATCTTTTACTCCTATGTTTCTTTTTTCTATTCACTAAAGAGAATATTTATCAAAATGAATCATGTCTTTTGGTATTCACATGATCTTATCTTTCATGATATGATTTTTATAATTCCTTGTATTCATAAAGTATATCTCATCATCAAATTTTCCTTGTTATCTTTCATGTGATGATATAAAATTATGCAATACTCATGAGAAGTTATGATCATATATGATAGGATGTAATGTAATTTGACATTTTGAAACCATCATGATTTGAATTATTTATGATTTGGAATGATGCATGCAATACTATGATTTGTTGCTAAAATGATATATCATGAATGCTTGAGTATCATGTATGATATGCCATAGTGATGACTTATTTTTGGTATCATGCATGAAGGATGAAATGTAATGTTTTGAAATTATGCATATTTTAATTTAAAACTATAATGATGTGTAAACATATTAAAATAAAATTAATACTTTACCTTTGTCATGATTTGAAAATTATAGTAAAAAAAAATAATTACAAAATTGTATTCTTCTCTTCTTTTTGACAATGACAAAGGGGGAGATAAATTTATTAGCTTGCACATTTCCAAGGTAAAAAAACTTACTTGCTTGCTTGCACATCTAAAGAGAAGTAAAAATTGTAAACTTATAAATCTCAAGAGAAGCAAAAGTGCTATCTTGCCTATCTCAAGAAGTAAAACTTGCAACTTGCACATTGCAAAAGAAAGCAAGAATTGCTAGCTTGCTCACTTCAACAAGAGGCAAAAATGCTATCTTACATTCTTTCTCTAAAACTTGCTAGCTTTTATGTTCAATACTTGCTATCTAATTAGCTTGCATAGTTGCACTTCTTCTATTTATTGATGACAAACGAAAGAAGTTATGATGATAATCATGTATGGAATGATATATTGAAATTTTGATTATGCATGATTTTATGATGATATATTATAAATATTCATGATTAAATTTACTTTAACTTGAATTCAATCTGAATTCAAGGTTCTATCAATACAGCATATTGATAGGGGGAGTTAAGGTTAACTCCGTCATCAATTGGTTGTTATCATAAAAAATGAAGATATTGTTGAATTTTAAATTTTGATGATAAACTAATTGATAGTATTTATGATTTGATCTGCATTTTAAGTGACGCAGAAAACTTCGATCAGGAAGAGACAGTTAAAATAGGAAGAATCATGTTGGGCCGAAGTATAACATGTCAAAATATTGGATGTCACGATAAAAGATCGATTGACATATCGATAAAAGGCTTCGGGCCATGGGTTCGGCATCGGGCTAAGAAGAGTAGAAATTACGCTAAGAAAATCGGAGTTGTGGAGGTCAATTGACTGATTGGGCAATAGGCTGTAAGAGAGGATAATGTGCTGAAGAATCCAACGAAGCGTCAATGCACCAATGGCATGTTGGACAACATTTGATTCAAGCTTTGTAATAATTGTCTAGATCAAAGTAGGTTTTAAGTGTACAAGATTAACTATAATAACAATGAAGGTATAAAGCAAAATAAAGTCCCGGAGTCAATAACGAGATTTCGTTGGAAGTTCGAGAGTTCGTCGGAAGTCCAAACATTCGTCGAAAGTTCTGCCAGAATTGACTAAGAAGTCCAGGAGCTTGCCAAAGAAGCTCATCGGAACTCGCCAAGGAGATTGTCGTGAAGTCCAAGAGCTTACCGGTTGTCCATTGGAACATTGCCGAGAAATTATCGGAAGTTCGTCGGAAGCTCGCCGGAAGAAACCTAGACTAACTGAACTTGATTTGCTTAGTGTATACCTTAAAATTCATAGTTATCATATAATTGGGTTGGAATTGGACTAACTCAATTAGGGGCCAATTGGACCCAAGTTTGGGCTATGTTGGGCTAAGTGAAAAAGCTCAAACAGTGACCCAACAAATGAAATTGTCGTGACACAGTCTCCGAGACTATGTCAGGTGGTGGTACCACCTAATAACCAAGCTTTGTTGAGAGTAACCAAGTTTGTTGGGAGTCCATTGGAACATTGCCGAGAAATCGTCAGAAGTTCGTCGGAAGCTCGCCGGAAGAAACATAGACTAACCAAACTTGATTTGCTTAGTGTATACCTTAAAATTCGTAGTTAGCATATAATTGGGTTGGAAGTGGGCCAACTAAATTATGGGCCAATTGGGCCCAAGTTTGGGCTGTGTTGTGCCAAGTGCAAAGGCTCAAACAGTAACATAACAAGTGAAACTATCCTACCACAGTCTCCTAGGTGGTGGTACCATCCAGTGTCAAGCTATAGGTGATGGTATCGCCCGTACCCCAAAGTCTCAAGGATTTGAATTTTGGCTTCAAGTTTTAAAATCATTTAGGGTCTATAAATACCCCAGCTATTCCTATATGGAGTAAGAAAAAAGTTGAGCAAAATTCTATAATTTTAAAGTTATAAACCCTATTAGAAAGTTGAGTTCCCTCCTCCTAAAGCTTAGAAATAATTCTAAGGGAGGTGTGTGTGAAATACCTTATAAAAGAGGGTTGTAAAAGGATAGTTAATTTTCACTTGTTGAAAAAAGATTATTAGTGGATGCTGGTGACCTCGACGGAAGAGGAATCGGGAGTAGATGTAGGTCACAACAACCGAACTACTATGGTTTGCATTTCTACTTTGCTATTTATATTTATTGCAAACTACCATACTTTCTTATTACTCTAGCTACACACTCTTTCGAATGTGTTTTAAGTTAATATCTTTTCGAAATTGATTTTAATCGAGCGAAAGAATTTCAAACTGACATAATTTTATCCTCTGCACTAATTCACCCCCTCCCTCTTAGAGTGTCGACTCGATCTATCGTGGCTATAATTATGGTGGAAGCAATAGTACTTGGATTTGTTCCTCCTCTCCAATGATGTCTTCAACTGTTAAGAGTCTTTGAAGATCCTTTTTTTTTATCTATAAAAGACTTTGATTCTAGTCCTATTCAAATGAGTTGACTTAGAACTCGGGTGAGGCAGCTTACCACAACATATCAGGGTGTCCAAGGTGTTGTATAGTGACATCTAGGCGCGAAAGGTGGTATTATGCTTTATCGGGTCAGTATTATTATTAAAGACCTCTAATGATAAGAGACAAAAGTTCATCTAGATTAACTCCTCATAAATGTTATGAGTGAATGAGGATCGATCGGAGATGGGATGGATCAAACTTTCCTCTAATAAAACTCTCGTTGCATCTCTTATAAATATTAGTTCATTTGCTATAGTCAAGTTCTAATTGGGGAGCGGGGCGCTCCCTCCATTAACTGTTCTAATTATATATATATATATATATATATATATATATATATATATATATATGTATATATGTATATATGTATATATGTATATATGTATATATGTATATATGTATATATGTATATATGTATATATGTATATATGTATATATGTATATATGTATATATGTATATATGTATATATGTATATATGTATATATGTATATATATACATATATACATATATACATATATACATATATACATATATACATATATACATATATACATATATACATATATACATATATACATATATACATATATACATATATACATATATACATATATACATATATACATATACATATATATATATATACATATACATATATATATATATATATGTATATATGTATATATGTATATATGTATATATGTATATATGTATATATGTATATATGTATATATGTATATATGTATATATGTATATATGTATATATGTATATATGTATATATGTATATATGTATATATGTTCTAATTATATATATATATATATATATATATATATATATGTATATATGTATATATGTATATATGTATATATGTATATATGTATATATGTATATATGTATATATGTATATATGTATATATGTATATATGTATATATGTATATATGTATATATGTATATATGTATATACATATATACATATATACATATATACATATATACATATATACATATATACATATATACATATATACATATATACATATATACATATATACATATATACATATATACATATATACATATATACATATATACATATATACATATATACATATATACATATATACATATATACATATATACATATATACATATATACATATACATATATATATATATACATATACATATATATATATATATATATATAAACAAACTTATCTGCATTTGCTATAGGATTGATATGAAAAAATAAACCCACATTATAAACAGAAAATAAGAGGAACGTTTTATTTGCGAAATTTTATTATATATCTATATTAAATGCAATCAATTTATATCGATCGTAATTACTTAAAAAAATATAAATCATGGATATAATATCTAACTAAGTCAACTATCTCCATGTGTCGAGTTAGCGTGGTAACATGATCATTGATAAAGACTTAGACAGGTGTATGCATCAATATTGTTTTAGAAAAGTAAATAATAAAAGCAGCATTTGAACATTAAATATTATAATAATTTATTAAGATCTTTACTAATTAAACTATATAATATCAAAAAATTTGACTATATAGTTTCCAAAAATGGATTATCCTTTCAAGCGAAGAAATACTGCACGGAGTTGGATTGAGCCACTCCTAATATATATCCTTCCATGCTTCTGCTACCAATCCTTGCAACCTCTAACATTCAACATGTCCATCTATTCCGTACTCTTTCATCGTAGCATTGGATTGTAGAGGCAACATGCTACCCATTTTACCAATACGGTACACTAACTATTTTTCATTCATCAGAAGTTGATGATAGGAGAACTCTAAAAGTCCATCAAGTCTTTCTTTTGTTTTCTGTTAATTTTAACATAATCTTTTTATTATCGTTTTGATATGACTAATTATTCAAGCAGCTTCGAAGATCTTTGGGAAACCAGTAATCCACACTAATGAGAAGGGAGAGAAAACAAAAAAATCAAAAGAGAAATTAAAAATTAACAAGTAAAGAATATACCACAATGTCAATGCAAATTTAACATGGTTACTTCTACAAAAGAAATTAAAATTTCACTATGTAAAACAAAATCAATACAAAGAATCACTCTCTCATGAGTTAACCTAAACTCAAATTTAAAATTATTTATACATATTCTTATTTAAAATTAGGATTACTCACAAGTAGTCTAAACTTAGGATTTCCTAAATCTTAAGAGTGATAGTGAAATATATGTGTATTTGATTAAGAAAAACAACGAATAGAAAATAAAATTTAAAGTTTAAAAAATAAATATGAAGCCACGTAATTATTATATTTGATCATTATAAACGGAAAAGAAAAGGAATGTTTTCTTATTTATTCTTGTCTTGGATATGACATAACTAACGCCTCTCTTCCTACAGATTTTGCATTTTACGTAAATTTTGATGGCCCATAAGCCCGATATTGGTTGATGTTGCATTGGCCTTTTCTATATGAACCATAGGTTCTGTACATGTGGATCAATTAATTTAGGCCCATAACCATCGTACACGTTGAAATTTATGGATCTCATTATTCTAATGTGCTAACGTAGCCCACTGATGTAATTGTGATTTGAATGAACTGCGAATTTATATGTCTTAGGCCCGATATTAACTACCGTTTATTACAATTAGATCGTAATTACCGCCCTGCAAACAGCATGTTAGCCTTCGATTCTGCGATCCGATTCCCACCACCGACACCTCTCCACCTCTCATCTCGCTGCGTCTTTGCATCAGAGGTAACAACGGTCTCTGTTGAAACCCACGTTCAAACGCTACCCCCAATCAGTGAGCAGGTAGCTTTGTCGGGTGAGCTTACAGTCTAAAGTTCTGCGAACTAATCGCCACCACCAGGCGTTCGCACCTTTCCGTTTCGCTACGCTTCTGCATCAGAGATGACACTGGGCTTACAGTTGGACCCCACCTAAAAGCTACCTCCAATCATACAGCAGGTGGATTGCAGGTGAAGGCCGGATGTGTCGGAGAAATTTGTGGCTCTCCCATTTCCATCAATCACCCGTACGCGGAGATCGTACAACACCGGCCCATCACAGCTGGCAACGACGATTAACGAGTTCCTGCTCCCTTTTAAACCATGCTTAGGTCACCTAATTAGCAAGTAATTAAATCCCGAAATAATGGTAACAAACTCTTTTTTTATCATAAATAAATAGATACTGTTGTGTCGCCGGCTTTATCGAGATCGGTACCGCTCGCTTCCCGTTCGCTCTCCGTCGGGACGGATTTGCGTGGAGATTTGGGCGAATTTTTTTGACCTCCAGATCTTCGATCCGCCCATTCGTTTGCTGGAATCGCCGGCCGCCGATCGTGAGAACCGGTGCTTGGATCTCTCGTGTCGGTGAGATCTTCTAGGATTCCTATTTGGTGGTCGAAGGCTGGTGATTTGATTGTTTTCAATCGGAGTTGTGGGCGATTGGATATTTGCATCGATTTGGTGGGCTGTAGGGAATAGTGCTTTTTTGGTTGGATCCTTTGGTTAGAGGATTTGGTACCCGATGACTCGGATTCCTTGTAATGTAGGTTTTTGGGACCTGGAATACGAATTCTGGGGTGTTTAGATTGGCGGATTAGATAGTTCTGGTTGTATTTCGTCGCGGAGGTGAGTTGTAGGGGGATTACTGGCGATTTGCGGAAAGAGAAGGAGGATTTTCTTTTATAACTTCAGTGATTAGGAGAATTCTTTTCTGAGTTTATTATTCTGGGTCAATTTGGCTTGGATCTTCAACTATGGAGCACGTGGTGGCCGGAAAATTTAAACTTGGCAAAAAGATTGGTAGTGGTTCTTTTGGAGAGCTTTATCTCGGTATGTTATTTTCTTGGATATGTGTGCATCATTTATAAATTCCTTTCATGCCTTGCCTTCTACTTATGCTCACCCCATATTTCTTGGTTTATTTGATTCAGGTGTCAACATACAAAGCGGAGAGGAAGTGGCGGTAAAGCTTGTATGTATCATTGCTTAGCTTGAATTCAAAACATTCAAAATTTTAAATCTAGACATATGTGGCTATTTTTTTTTTTTTAACTTGAATTTGAATCGATGATAACACTAATTTTTTTATGTGAGAAGTTACAAAGTTTTCCACGTATGACTTCTACCCTAGGTTTACATTGGCAAGTTTACCAGTTGAAACCATGTTACAGTCTATTAAATTAAGGTGTGAAGGTGGCACAATGCCTGCAACAAACGTATACATTGTTGCATAATATTTGAAACTTTTACATCCTCCATGATATTAAGCCCATTGATCTTGGATGTTACGTATTAGGTCCCATCTCCGAAAATCTAATGAGTGAAATGGTTGCTTGTTCAGTAATCAATGGAGATCAGTTTAATGTGAATTTTGTTCCTTGGTGTGTAATATGTGTTTGCAGGTTTAGCTTTTAGGAAGTTTTTAAACTTGCACCGACCGCTCTGTTTTGTTTCTGAAAGTACATTAAAATTTTCTAGTTTGCTTCAGTACTGTATTCATTTGTGATTCTGATGATCTTGATCATAGTCTTGTACTTTAGTTTTGTCTTTATAGCAATCTACTTTTGCTATTCTATTTAATAACACATGAGATCTGAAAATTTACCATTTATGCTTTAATATTGGCAGGAGTCTGTGAAGGCAAAGCATCCTCAACTTCATTATGAGTCAAAGTTGTATATTCATCTCCAAGGAGGAAGTAAGTTGTTAATCTATAATTATGATTCATCTTGTTTGATTGGACATTGCCATTGATGATTTTATTTTTGTGTTTTAATCAAGCTGGAATTCCCCATCTAAAGTGGTTTGGTGTGGAAGGAGAATACAATGTCATGGTCATTGATCTTCTTGGGCCTAGCCTTGAAGACTTGTTCAACTACTGTAACCGGAGGTTTTCACTGAAATCAGTGCTAATGCTTGCTGATCAATTAGTATGTGCACCACGTTGTTACCTGTCTGCTGTAGCTCTAACCTTTCTAACGTCTAATTTTTTATACTTTTCTTATGGGACTTTCTAGCAATGTCATAATACCTGTGTTTTTTATCTTTTTAAAGATTAACCGAGTTGAGTATATGCACTCAAAGGGGTTTCTGCACCGTGATATAAAGCCAGATAACTTTCTTATGGGCCTTGGTCGTAAAGCAAATCAGGTATGTTATTGAATTACTGGAAACTTCAGTTACTAATTGCCCTTCAGACTGATAGATTGATGGCTTAGTTCTAGGAATATGTGATGATAGTTCTTTTGGACTTCAAATCATACTATGATGTTTTATTTTCTTGTTAGGTGTTGAATTTGTTCATGCAATATGGCAATGCAACTTGTGCTTACCTAAAAGTTATATTACACGCTTCTGAAGGTTAGGATAGAACATTTTTACCAAAGATATTGGCAATTGATTGACCAGTGGTTTCCTCACTATGCTCAATATGGTGCATACAAAAATATGGAATGTCAGTTATACCATACAATCCAACTTCATATTAGGCAAGTTATGAAGATCGAGGAAAACAATCTCCAATTACTGTGCAGATTGTAGTTGTACCATCATCTTATATGGCATTTAACCATTCACTTGATTATTTATATCTAGTACTTCCCTAACCAGGTATACAGTCAGAACACACAGGTAAAGATTTTCTTAACAACTCACTTGGAGTGAATAGTTCTTTAGTTTTAGGTATCTGAATGACGAAGCACTTATTTAGCATATATAATTTGTTTTATTTAAAAAATCTTTAGCATATTCCATTGATCTGTGTCCTAATTTGCTGCAACCTGGATGTTCCTGATGAGCACATTTATTACTAATCTTTGGTTGGTTGTTTTTTCATCGGAGTCCAGGGGCTGGGTCTGTGATGGTTGGCAAAATGATGATGATGGATTTGATGATGAACACAGATGCTCAGTAGCATCATCCTCCATAGGATTGTATCCCTTAGTGTATTGCTCAACAGCAATTCCTTTCTTCTCACCTTGTTCTAGTGATCCACTGTGAATCGGAGAGGTCCTATATCATTTCCAACCAACAGGCTTGATTCCCAGACATTTATTCTCTTGCATCTACTAATGGATAGAGAAAAAGGAACTGCGATATAGTGGAGATCATTATTCCAATAAGCATCCATAGTCGATGCTGTAGTTGGTTATGTTTGTTAGGTGCTATGCTTATATATAGCTTCGCTATAAGGCAGATTATGTTTATAGTATCTGATATTTCAGGCTATTGGTTGTTCCTAAAACTGATCACAGTCTGGCAAGGCTTTGGTCAACAACAACACAAAAGGTCTGAGTAGTGGGTATTTGGACTTTGGCATGGGGGCATTATCAGGGATCTTTTAATGCCAGTGTGGCAATAGTATAGAGGTGCAGGGATCTGTTTTAGTTTGTCTCAAGTTGAAATTACAGCAACCACATCAATCATTTATGTAGAGATTGAGAAACCAAATTATGAAATAATGGCTTTAGTCATGTACTCCCAGCGTTTTATGCTGTGTTCTTTGTCTTCTTCATTCTGTTTTCTTGTTTGACATTTGTTATTTACTCTCAGGTTTATATCATTGACTATGGCCTTGCAAAGAAATATAGGGATCTTCAAACTCATAAGCACATACCGTACAGGTAATTATATCTTAGTCCTGACATGTTAATATAAAAGCTTTACCAGCCTGCAAAGAACTCATGCCTACTTATGGTAGTTTTTTAATTAACTGTTACTGTAGTGAAAATAAGGCTAATTTCAGGATAGCATTTTAAATAAGAGAACCTTGAAAACTATTTTTTTTCCCTTTCGTAATTGATCTTTTTGTTACCACTTACTCATGAAATGAAAAGGATTTTATATGATCTAAAATATGCATCTCTCTTATCATTCAGTTTTTAACCTCAAGATGCAAACCCATAAAGGAAAGATAAAAGGGAAAATTGGAAAGAGAGTAATTAAGATTAGTTTAAATTCTTCTAAGTTTGTTACTGATCTTAAGTAAATACTGTGAACAAGAATGAAGTGCTGATGAGTCATGAATATGGGACTGCTGAATTATTTAAGTCAAGAGTAAGTGATGAATTTGGATCTGCATTTTGTATGGAATTTAATTTTGGAAGGAAACAATATACTGTAGGAGACAATAGAAGGTGGAAAGCATAACACAGAGAAAATTTTGGCTATTAATAATTAAATTGACAGAATATTTTAAAGGCAGAGTAGTTCTTCAAAGTTCAGACCTTTGACGTTTCTATCTTTCTATAACCAATTTGCTAAGGTGGTTAATTTGGTTCTCTCTATCTTGCCCTTGTTTTATTTCTTGTTTTCTTCTGCCAAATGTGTTCGATATCATTTACAACTTCTAAAATGGGATTCTTATGCATATTCAGGAGTTGAGTTTTTGAGTCCTTGCGTTCCATATCTTTATGGACACATGTAATGTTCTTTAGCAATTGGTTATTGCTTATTAATTATGTAAGATGTTATGATCTTTACAGGGAGAATAAGAACCTAACAGGAACAGCACGTTATGCAAGTGTTAATACACATCTTGGGGTTGGTGAGTTTCTTCCACCTAATTTCACATATCATACATCTTGTGCTAACTCATATTGACATTTTCATTTCTACATGCAGAGCAAAGCCGACGAGATGATTTAGAATCTCTTGGCTATGTTCTTATGTATTTTTTAAGAGGAAGGTTAGCATCAATTTGTTGTGCTGTCTGTTACTTTCATTTATAGAATTTGATGACACTTAACATAATATGTCTGATGGTCATTCTTTACCTCAGCCTTCCTTGGCAAGGGCTTAAAGCTGGCAATAAAAAGCAGAAGTATGATAGAATTAGTGAAAAGAAAATGCTTACTCCCGTAGAGGTAACTCGGAATCTTCTTTTTATCTGTTTGATGAAGAACTTGATTATCCAGCATCTTCTATATTTTATTCGCACAATAAGGAAGACGAATGAGAAAACTTTTGGACCTTTTTTTGTGAATCAGGCACTTTGCAAGTCATATCCATCAGAATTTGTATCATACTTCCATTACTGTCGATCATTGCGATTTGAGGACAAGCCAGATTATTCCAGCAGTTCATGTCCACCGCACATCCAAGCAGTCCAAAAGATTGCAACTCGACCTGATGGAACGACATGACATGAAGATGAGCCGTGAATACAGACCATCAACATGAAGTTGCAAGCTTTGTTCATTTAGGAAGCATAGATGCCTTTAATTTCGTCAAACATAGCAACATGATGCTGGGAAAAATTATTATAACTAAATATTTTTTTTCATCTTTGTTTATGAAATTGGGTTTTTCATCAAAATATTAATTTTTTTTATCAAAAATAAATATTAATCAGAGCAGCATGAAGAGTAGAATAATAAATCAATTAGAAAGTGAGACATCAAATTTTTACGTAAAAAACTAAATGCGAAAAAAAACATATGACCTCCACTTTAAACTTCCATTATCATTAATAATAATAACAGATTTATAATAAGTCTTCTCCAGAATAACTAGAGGATCATAATAACATCAAGAACACAGATCTTAGCTCAATAATAATATATTATCATTACCATAGATGAATTTCATGAAAGAAAAATTTTAGGTTTCATCAAGTGGGTATAGCAAAAAAGTATCTTGAAGAGGATAAACTGTAAATATGTACCGTTAATATTATAAAGCTTATTGCAAGGACTTTCACATAAAATTTGAGCTAAAACCGATAAATTTAACTGCTTAATCATTTGGCAAAAGCCTTAAAACCTTAATTTCTCTCTCCTCTTCTCTCTTGTTCATTTTCTCTCCTCTTCTCTCTTGTTCATTTGTTGCGCTACCACAATTCTCACCATTGACCTCTATTCGCACCCTTCTCACATCATGCAAACCATTATTTCCTTTTTTTTTTAATAAATTAGATTTGGACTCAATGCCCAAATCAATTAGTACAAGCCCATCTAATATCACATTCACGACAACTATATTGGTCTCTTTTTCATTTTTTTTTATTTTATTCTCGTTTTCAAAACATATACTCTTTTTTTATGTAACCTAACTTATTACAGTGAAAACACTTGATATATCTTCTAGATTTGGATCTTCCTCTATAACCACGTAGATTTCTACTATAATTTCTTTCACGTCTTTTTTGTTTTTCAATAACAAGTATACCAGAAGAAGATTCTCTTTATTCTTTCCTTCTAGCATCTTCATTTAGTAAATTATCTTTAACCATTTTTATACTTAGAGTCTCACATGACATGGAGTTATAAATTATCACCACATACGTTTCTCAACTTTCCGATAAAGGGTTGAGAAGTAACAATCCTTGTATCTTATTATCTATATTCATTTTTTATAGCAACCGGCTTGTTTGCAAGATTCTAAAACAGACTTATATACTCAACAATGTTATTATCATCTTTATACTTTAAATTGACAAGCCTTACGAGGAGAAAAATTCTATTTTCTATTAACTTTTTCGTAAAAAGTTTTTTAAATTTTTACCAAACAATATCAGCTCTAATTTCATCAGAAATATACTCATGTAAATTTATATTCATCCATCTTCTAATATAGACTATAACTTTTCTATGTTGAACTTCTCATTCCTTATCTTCCATAGTAGAAGGTTTTTCTTAACTTTAATGAACTTATACAAATCTTTACAATAGAGTAAATCTTTCATTATACGTATTTAAATAGAATAATTTGATGAGTTTAATTTAATCATATCGCTTGACTCTTTCATTTCAATCACAAGAAAAATTAGCATCAAACAACATGATGCTCTAATACCACTTATTGGAAAAAACTATTATAGTAGAATAATTTTTTTCTCTCTTTTTTATCAAAATATATTTCTAATCAAAATAACAACTTATTACCAAAAGTAAATATTAACCAGTATAAACAATATAACAATGAATCAATCACAAAGTGAGACATTGAATTTTACATAGAAAACCCAATATGGGAAAATCCATAGGACTGTAGTCCACTTCAAATATTCACTATCACCAATACTGATAATATGTTTATAATAAGTCTTATCCAAAATAATTAGAGGATCATAATAACATAAAAAATATAGATCTTGACTCAACAATAACATAACATCATCACCACAATGAAAGAAAAATTTTAGGTCTCACTAGGTATAACAAAAATGTATATCATATACGATAAATCATAGATTGGTATGTTAAGATTATAGAGCTTATTGCCAAAATTTTTTATATAAAATTTGGACTTAAATCGATAAAGTTTAGCTGTTTGATCATCTAGCAAAACCTCGTAACCTTAATTTTCTCTCTTTGGTTCATTTTCTGTGCATCCAAATTTACCACCGTTAGCACGCCTTTATTCGCAGCCTTCTTATGTTGTGCATGCCACTATTTTTTTTTTTTTAATAAATCAGATTTGGGCTCAAATACCAAATCAAATGGTCCAAGCCCACCTATGGGCTGGACCCAACACATGGTCTACAAAGAAATGATGATGGAAAGATTTCTTTAGACGAGGAAGAATGTGATATGGTGTCAGAGTGGGTGTATGAAACAATTCCAAAACATTCATAGAAGATTAATCTCGAACATAAATCGTCAAAAACGACCTTCGATCATTTAGGAAAGAAGAAATTCTTCCAATTTTTATGACTGCAATATGGTTTACAAGATCTTGCATTAAGCTTTGTTTGCTACAGCTACTCAGAGCCGCTAAAATGATACTGATATAGAGACCTTTATTTCGTATGCAAGTGCTTAAGCGTAATGATGTCGAGCAGTAACTCACTCCTGCAGAAAATTCTAGTATGGATAGCAGTCATAGGAACGTACAACTTCAATCAAACAGCAACGCGTTGGACAAGTAACAGAGTGATACGGTCTTTCATGGTAGTGTTGGAGTGGGTATATGAGTCGATTTATAATTGTATACGTCTGCCATGGATCGTAACAAGTTAATTAATCTTCCGAGCAAAAGGCATGGGGACTGCAGTTGGATCGAGACATTCCTTGTTCACATCCTTCCATGCATCTTGGACCAACACCTGCAGCTTCTTGCATGCCTCATTTGCATCCGTGCTTTACTGTTTTCATGTAGCATTCTACTGTGGAAGCAGTGTGTCCTCTTTCTTGCTCCAGCTGCAACGTCACCGACACGGCTAACTATTTAGTCATTGTCATTTTGTAAAGGGCAATCCTCGATTCAATAACTTGTGTTACTAATCCTATTTAACTTATGGGATAAGGAAATCTATCATAGTCATTTAAATTAGGGGTTTTGTGATAGAATTTGACATATGTATGGCTAGTTGTATTCAGGTTTTGGTAAAATTTGACATATTTCATCATCTCAAACCACACCACTTGTTCACTAAAATGACTTTTTTTTAATAAGTAAAATTATATTAGCTAAACTGTAAAACTAATCAATTGAGAGGGCTAATCTCTCTCCAAATAAATACAATACGAGTGAAATGTTCACTAAAATGACTAATTAATTATCAACATGATGGACTTAAAATGTTGATGAGTTAACCCTATGATAACAAAAAATATATCTCATTTTTGTTGCAAGTTCGCTACGGATGATGATAACGACTATTTGGTTTCTCTAAATACAAGTCCATATCAAGTATGAGTTGATGATTTTGCATTAATTACTAGAATAAACCAGAGACAGTATTAGAAAAGAGAAAAAACTTACATGGAGAGGCTTTTAAGCTCCTCGCGATGAAGCGATTGGACTAGATTGAAATCTAGCTTGGCGCAAGCTCTAATAACACATCATTTTGTGCTGCATCCTCTTGGTAGATGGAGAAGTAGTTTCTTGTCAAGAGCCTTCTCGTACTTCGAAATAGAGGTGTCTCAAGGGAAAGACACACTTTCATCGATCACTTAACATAGAGGTAAGTATACGTCTTGTGAAAGAAATGACTTCGTCAAGTATTGTCTCTCCATGTGTTCCAAGGTAGGCTGCGTTGTATAAACTTAATAGTCCCTCCACATCACCCTTCAAGTCAGACATGAAACTTCCTGCCTCATCTTTAAACTTGTTAAAAGCATCTGCAGTACGAAGCTGTGTATTCACGTCTACCACAGACTATTTGGTGAATTATAACAGAAATCTTGTCTACCACGAACTATTTAGTAACAATAGTTGCTCAAGCCTCTTTAAGTCAATTTTGCAGATCTTGTCATCAAAATGATTAATCGATCCGGCGTCAAACTTCATTTTGGATTGCCAAACCAAATGTAACTAAAGCTAGTCTAACGTGACATTTATTTCTTTCATCATATAGGAGTGTTCGGTGCTTATATGTTCTTACACTCTCAAAGATTGAAGAACACTACATGGAGATATGTTATATCCATGTTGTCTAAGTAGTCGATATTGAAGAGCGGCCTCGTAGAGACAATGGGTGTTAAAATCTGCATCATAAACTTTTCTTAATGCTTGGCTTATCTCTTTCTCAAAATGATAGTCCACTCCGAGATTTGGATGGCATCGATCAATTGCATGGTCTGCAGTAAAACACTGTAGTTATGCAGCATGCTCTTTATTGGCTCCCTTATGTCTCTTGATCTTTCCTTCATCCATGCATGATTGTCCTGCATCAATTTGCAACGCAGAATGATAAAACAAATGCAGGTATTCCCGACCATATGAAGCAATCGGCCCACTTCTTGCAGATAGGCCGAATTATGTTTGATTTTAATAGATGCACAGAATTTGCTCAGCTAGCAAGTTGTGCACATTGCATTTTCACGAAACTTCATTTTTAGTTCAGGCATTAGAAGCATTAGCATTTACTGGAAAAACTATAGATAAGATTAGTCGCACTCTTCATGAATGCCTGTGCTTTAGAAGAGGATGAGACTTGCGTAATGTAGAAGTCACACAAAAGTTTAGTTGCACTTAGATGCATGCCTGAGCTTCGGAAGAGGGTGAGACATGCGTAATGAAGTAGTCACCCCAAACACTGGGATGGTAGCCTGAGGTCTTTCGAGAGACCTCCTCAACAACGCTTGCGACGAGGCACTCAGAGCTCATGGTCTCCACCCCTAGTCACTCGACGATATATATAGCAAAGAGTTGCCTTGTGGAATTGTGAGAGAGAGGAAGCCCTCATGGTTCGGTGTTTATAGGGGTTGAGCAATTGCCGTAATTATGTTATTATTGCATGGCTGTCAAATCTGGCATCAGGATCAACATAGAAGGTTGTCTGCTGTGACATATGCTTGCATCTCAAATTATCTAATTCACGTCGAATAAAATGCTATTGACAATTTATTTTGAGCATGGGCAAATCCAAAAGCGTGTGCCATTTTGTCAAAAAATAATTATTTTTTATTCGCATCAATCACCAGGAAAATTTTTGTTCGTGACTCGTGACCTCTCTCTATGGCTTCCCTCTCACAAAGATGTTGCTGTTGAACATGTATATTTGGCAAGGAAAATTCTTCTTCTTCTTCTGATCTTAGGCTAGTAACTATTTGGTTGTACATGAATTTTCTCATGCCACTTGTCTCATTGCCATATCTGTCCCCTTTCCTCACTTGCAGATCTATTTCAATGCAATATTGGTTTCAAATAATTAGTAGACAATGGCATCTGAAAAAGAGTGGTAACTCAGGATATATAATCTTAAATAAACGCTGCACGAATTATTTTGAACCATTAAGCAAGAAACATATGTATATACGTAAATGTAGAGCCTCTATAACAACACGACTTGCATAGATTTCACTAGCTAGAGCTTCCCATTGCTATCACATTGCGCTTTAATATACATAATATTTTTTTCCAAAAAAATTAGAAACTATATTATTTCAAAAAATGGTTACAATTATTATCCTTAGCATCAGACAAAAAGTAGTAAGATCAAAGGGAAGTCCTGTTAGAATTTTAAGGATCATGTATAATTAAATATGTTAAGTCATTATATTTTATTAGCTAAAATTAAAGTGATCAAATTAAAATAAAATTATTTGGCTAAGGGACATAATTATTATTATGAAAATTAATTGTGTGGATACCATCAGTCATATTTCTAACTTAATGACGAGATAAGTTAGGAATATGAAACTGTTGAAGCATAATTACAGATTCATCAATCATGAATATAATCATAATTATAGATTCATCAGTTATGACTATAATTAAGGTTATAGTCCCCGCTTGTAAGTATCGAATGAAGCTTCTATTCACCCGTCAAGGAGAAATCTAAAGTTCTTAAGGATACTTACAATTGGAAGACCAAATCACCAATTAATTTAGAAAATACTCTAATGGATTCATCAGGTACGCTTCCATGTTAATATATTTCTTAATTATTGTAGAATTTCATGCATATTATAATGGATTTAATAAGTTTTATGGAAACATTCTTAATCCATTGTTTTGGATCTAGTAAGTTTGTTTTTGAACCAAAATTTAGTTTTGATTCTATAAAATAATTATTTGATCCATATTTGATATGTTAAAGAACCTAACAATATGTATCAGAGCTATCCTACAATAATTGATGAACATCTAGGCTTATTTTTTCATGTATTTTAATGATGTTTTCATCAGTATTTTAAAGTGATTTGGTTTTATCATCGTTGGGAAAGATGATGATTTTATGTAATTATGCTATTTTGAAGTGATTTGGTTCTATCATCATTGGGAAAGTTGATGGTTCTATATAATTATGCTATAGCAAGCTTCACATTCAGTTCAGTGCCTTTTTTCTGATGTTATATCACTTAAATTTTGGAATGTCTTTTCCTCTTCATTCATTTCCTTTTCGAAATATTTAAATTCAATTTTGCACTAAAAGACATAATTTTTAAATTTTTTTGAGATTTTATCTAATTAATATGAATTTAATTAATTAGATATTGTTGAAATATTATGTTGATTTAATTATATTGTTGCAATATTATGTTGGTTTAATAATATTGTTGTAATATTATGTTGGTATAAATATAATATTGGTTCTATAAAGTTGTTTGTTGACATAAATTGAATAATTTACATTCTTTAAATATTTTAGTCAACAAATTAAGATCAAGCCAATTTGACTAATATGGTTCAAATTCAATTAGTGATTGTTTAATATTAGATCGAGTAAATTAATGTTTGAAGTCGTGAAAGTGACCTCTCATATATAACATTTCTCATGAAAATATTAAATATAGTGTGTATTTACATCCATGCGGTAATTACCCGGCCCAAAGAAAGGTTAATCACTAGCAGGATTTTATACATACCTATAATGGTAAACACGTGATAATTATAAAGTTACACATATAAATGATAAATCAATTTATAGGTGGGTTTCTCATTGGACATGCCTTATTATCAGTATTTGATCATTACAGCAAGACTACCACTAGCAATTAATATTGAAGTCCAAAGACAAGATATTAATATTGCACTTGGTATCTTGAGATAGGTTATATCACTATTTGAATTTACTTAAGTTTATGGTAATAAATATGAGCATAATTTTTGGTTGTCTATTATTCTCTTATTTAGGTTCTCTTGCAACAATATCTGCTAACCTCAGTTCTGTACCAGTTCTAAACGGAAGTAACTTTAAGGATTGGAAAGAAAATATTCTGATCGTTTTGGGATGCATGGATCTAGACCTTGCACTAAGAGAATACCAACCCGCTTCTCTTACAGAAAATACATGATGATAGGAGACTATATGAGAAGTGGGACAAGTCTAATCGCATGAGTCTTATGATCATTAAGTGTAGCATTCCAGAAGCCTTTAGGGGTGTGCTATCCGAAGGAATTACTAAGGCTAAAGATTTTCTTACCGAAATAGAAAAACGTTTTCTTAAAAACGATAAGGCGGAAACAAGCACTCTACTTCAAAGCTTGTTTACCATGAGATACAATGGGAAAGGAAATATAAGGGAATATACCATGGAAATGTCTCATCTTGCTTCTAAGCTTAAAGCATTAAAGCTTAGCCTATCAGAGGACTTACTTGTCCATTTGGTTTTGATATCTCTCTACACAATTCAATCAGTTTAAGGTTAGTTATAACTGCCAAAGGAACAAATGGTCTCCTAATGAGTTCATTTCATATTGTGTGCAAGAAGAAGAAGAAAGATTAAAGCAAGAAAAGATTGTATCCTAAGAGGCTCCATGGCCAATCCTCATCTTTCTCACTGCGGTAGCCTTTGCTGATCTGCCAACAGTCGGCGGTCTTAAGGAGAACGAAGGGTAGACTTAAGAAGAACGAAGGGCGGACTCAAAATAGGTTTCTTACCAAAATACCAATTTGTTATCAAAAGTAAATAGTAACCAAAGCAGCATAAATAGTAGAATAATAAATCAATCACAAATTAAGACACTGAATTTTTATGTGAAAAACCCAATACGAGAAAAATCATGGGACCGTGATCCACTTCAAACTTTTACTATCACCAATAATGATAATATATTTATAATAAGTCTTCTCTAGAATAATCAGAGGATCATGGTAACATCAAGAATATTGTTCAACATTAACATATCATCATCATAATATATGAATTTCATGAAAAAAAAATTAAGATATTACAAAATGAGTATAAAAGGAAAGCATCTTAGAGATGATAAATTATAGATCGATATCCTTAAGATAAAACTTATTACAAAGATCCTTAACATAAAATTTGAGTCAAAACGGTGAAGTTTAACCACTCGTTCATCTAACAAAAATCTCAAAATCTTTGACTTTTTCTCTGCTCATTTTCTCGAGAGCCGCTGCTGCTCGCACGCCAATCTTTCCATACCTCCCACTTTGCACATATGTTTTATTTTTTATTTTTAATATTAGATTTAGGGTCAATGTGCAAATCCTCTGGTCCAAGCTCACCTATGGACCGGACCCAATATGGGAGACTACACTTGATGAAGCAATGGCTTTCGCAGGAAATCGGCTGACATCCTGAGACATCTCTCTACAGATGAAAATACATCTCCATCTACCAAGAGGATGCAATAAGAAATGATGCCATACTAGAGCTGCCAAGCTGCTGCAGTTACTTCTTGGTGATAAGATTAATTCAAATAGTTAGGATTAGATAAGAATTTAGATTAAAATAAATAGATGAAGATGAAAAAATTTATTAGGATGTGATAAATTTTCTTTTCATTGTTTAAAAAATTATAATTTATCTTTTAACTAATATAAATAGAGGTTTTTGGATCAATTCAAACCACTGTAGATTGAAAGTACTCTTAGTTACTTCTACTATTCTCTTTCCCTTCTCTCAAAAGTTATGTAGAAAGCTAGGCAATTTGCATATAGGAAGAAAGAGTGCTAATATTATCGTAATTGATGAAATTTGGATTAAGTGTGGTTTGCAACATCATTACTACTACAAGAAAGATTGAAGTAGTGAGATAATAAGCTTGATGGTCTCATAATTTTATGAGGTCCTATGATGGTGTTTTATCCATCTTTAAGGCTTTCATTCTAAAACTAAAATAAAAATATTTTAAAAATAATTAATTATTTTCAGAAAGAAGTCCCGAAGACTTCTGCCGTTGTTGGCCATAACCGTACACTAATAGTTGTTTCCTTCATAGAACCAACACCCACATTTTTTAGCCTCATCCTGTACATTCTAAACACCATTACGATTTCTTTATTACCAAATCAATGTATTTCTTTCAATATTCTGATCATATATAAACAAAAAATGCTATCTAACTCCAATTTTATTTAGCTTGACTTTCTAGCAAAATATTTTATAGCCCTATAAAATTATTATATTATTTTTTTAATTTATCCCTATATAATACACATGATACAAGTGGCTTATGTTTTAGTTACATTTCTAAATTGCTGCCATAATTTGTATTTATAAGGGTATCATGATTCGTTTTTCTAGGACAAGATTGGGCAACACGTCCAATGAGTCACACTCAGCTATGTGGAGCTGATCCAGCTGATGTGGATATAGATTAATTGAATTATGCAAGCAATGTGGATGATGGGATGGTTTATAATATTTTTTATTTTTCTTTATAGAAATTAGACTGATGTAATCACTAGAGAAAGTAGACTAGATTGATGTGATTGGCTACTATCCTTCTCGACAATCTCAACACGTCTCCAACCAATCCAAAGGACAATAGTACAATGAATCACTTTCGATTAACATATAGATCTACGTGATGCAGCTGATACAATCATAGAAAAAATTAATGATGGGGAAGTAATATAATTGTTTTGCTTTGTAGTACAGAATATTAGATTGATGTCATTGTACATCCTGGAGTAAAAAAAACTAAAATCATAGTCTTTATACATGAGATTTAAATTAAACGAGATGTGTACTAAATAAAATATTATATTAGTACTTGTTATGTTTTCTAAAATGGTATTAAAGTAACAAAAATTATTTTCTAAGTCCAATTTTGTTTAGCTCGACTTTCAAGAACAATATTTTATAGACTTATGAAATTATTATATTATTTTTTAATTCATCCCTATATAATACACATGATACAATTGGCTCATGCTTTAGTTATATTTCTAAATTGATACGATAAATTATATTTGTAACGTTATTATGGTTTATTTTTCTACCATGAATCACATTCATCCATGTAGATCTGATCCAACTGACGTGGACATAGATTAAATGAATCATGCAGGCAATGTGGATGATGGGAAGGTTTTTAATATTTTTTATTTTCTTCTTCAGAAATTAGATTGATGTGATCGGACATACATTCTCATTCCAGATAAAGGTATCAAGATCCAATTGACTACTATCTTACTTGTGGGAGCTTTTTAATAAACAGGTTAAGGTTAGATAAACTTCATTTGATCCAATCTAGTGATGAATAGAGACAGGTTTGTAATTATTCCTCGTTGTCTTTCAAGGATATGATAACCTTGACAATCTCAATCCATTATCCAACGAATCCAAGGACAAAAGTACATTGAATCACTCTCCATTATCGTATAGATCTAGATAATCCAGCTAATGCAATCATAGAAAAAAATTAATGACATATAATTGTTGTTCTTTATAGTACAAATATTAGACTGATATCATTATACATCATTTCTTTTGGAGTCAAACAGAATTGAAATCATAATCTTTATATATGAGGTTTAAATTAAGTGGGACGGATAGTAAATAAAATTTTATATTAGCACTTGTTATGTTTTTTTAATAAGTAAAAATTTTATGAATATATTATATAATAAAACCATAAAAAATTATAATTTATGGTTTTTATTCCGTATGGCACCACCCTAAATTAGACTAGTCAATTCTATTTTGAATGGACAATTCTTAAATTTAAATTAAATATTAGCCCAACTAGGTCAATAAAAATTAAAATGAAATAAAGTTAAATTTCATGTAGAGAACAGTCCAATCATGAAATCATTTAATAGCCATAGATACAAAATCCTTAATGATTTCCCATTCTTTTTTATAAAACTTGATAGTAAAAAACCTTCTTTTACCCTTGTCAATAGATCTCTTAAGACCCCAAAAATTTCATCCATAGAAAAGGATTTAATAATGGAATTTCTATCACTATTGAAACGCACATTAAGGGAAGGCCTAGAAGAAATACCAAGAGACATAAAATGAGAATCATTTCAAAAATTGATAAAAAGAGAAAAATAGCATCTCTAAAATATGACTAATGAAAATTTTCCATCTACAAATAGAAATAAGGTTGTGATAATACGTAAAATTGTCCCTCTATTTAGTGTTAATCTGCCTAAGAAGAGTTCCATACTATTTGGGTAAGACAAATAGATGGGGATGCTGGTTTTGACTCAAAGAAGAATTAACCTCATCCCTCTTAAGGGCCACAATCTATGGCGTGGTAAACAGGAGAGATCCAAGTCCACCCAAATAATATTTGTTCCGATAAGAAAGCTCACCCCTAACCCTACCAAGGTTTTGAGAAAACAAGACAAAGGGCATCAAAAGGACTAAACAGAAATTTCAAAGACTGATTAATGATATGCTTGACCTCCTCATAATCATTCTAAAAATTTTGATATTTAACGAAATATTTTTTACAAGAAGCATGACTAGAGTATTGGATTTGAACAACAATTTCAATTTTACAAAATACATGGGCCCAATTTCACTTGTGCCTATCAAATTGGATCAAGATTGTGATTCAATTCAATTGAATCAAATCCATTCAATTTCCTATCTCACTTTACAATTTCAACTCTATCCGACACAACAACTTCAAGAGCCTTTCTCAAGTGGGCAAGCACTAGGTCAACAAGATCTTACATAGAGTAATTATCATTTAGCTAAACCAACAAGACTTAACCAACAACTTGCAAATTGCTTTGAACTATTAAGCAAGCATTTATTTTTCCATGGATAATATTGGCTTGATCTTCCCGCCATTGCAGTAAACATTCATTACACGTGCAGCTTTTAGTTTATAAAAGCTTAAATATATTTCAGGATAAAGGATTAATAAAAGGAGTAAGCATCCTCATACAGTCAAATTGGAATAGGATGTACGAGTAACAAAGAGATGAAGTACTTCATCTTTGTGGAGGAATTGGTGTATCCATCGACATGCTTATATATATTTTCCATCATTCGTGAAAAATTAACAGTCCTTTCAAGTAAAGCAATGGGGAATAGAGTTGGATTGAGGCACTCTTAATTTATATCCTTCCATGCATCTTCAACTAGATCTTGGAGCTTCTTACAAGCCACTTGCACATTTGTTCCGTGCTCTTTCATGTAGCATTGGACTGTGGAGGCAACATGTGCTCTAGTTTGTTCCAGCTGCAAATTTCATGAGAAAAGAAAATGAATGATCTACAAATTGAATTCTGAGGGATCTTTTCAGGATTTACATGTTCCTCATATTAAAACAAATTATTAGACTACTATCGATAACAAGTGGTAGATGAGAGGAATTTAGGAATCTACAGATGAGATTTTTCGTTTGTACTGTATTTGGTAATATATTATTCTTTTTAAGGGGTTCAGCAAAACTTTGATAGTGCAATTGAGTGACACAAGAAATATTTTTCAGGTGAAAAATAGAAGGAATATTGAAGACAACCTTGAGAGATTACCTATTAAACCTCAGTTATGTTCCATCTCATCTAATTCAAGAAGGTATGTTATTTTTTTGATGTTCTCATGTTTCTACTATGAGAGAAATCAATGCAAATTTACTATGAACAATGTTTATATGATAAAATTAGAGGAGATTATGGTATGACCATACCTCATGTGAAGTAATGTCATCCATGATACGAGAAATTATTGCAGAAGCTTGGACAATCTTTGGGAAACTAGTAATCCACTCAAATGCCTCCTTAGTTGCTATTTCTCCCATTCCAACAAAAGAAGCACATTCGAGCATAGGATACGCTGCACTAATTAGGGAAACACGTAGATGTTCTTCCAAAGTTGGCACGTAACGTTGATCTCTCCATTTGGATTCCTCAAAATAAGCTTTAGATAAATCTTTCATCTGTACCTAAGTAAAACAAAACCATTTCTTAATGTTCGTATTGTATGAGTAGCATCTACGAGTTGGACAATCTAAGTTCAATACTGTCGCATTTGAAATGCATATTCTTTGTATTGGCCATTAGTGGATTTGTTTTTGCTTATGTAATGCTAATTAATAAAAGTGAAAATAAGAAGAACCTTATAATCTCATCACTCACCACTTCCTTCAAATAGGTTATGTGATATTTCTCACCGGAAGCCAATAAATCTTCAAACTCTTCAAAGGTGTGGATTAGCTTTAGATAATAATCCTTCATGTACTCTGGTAATTGATGAACAACCTTCATGTCCCACCTGCATATGTATTAGTTTCACCATCTTTAGAAAAATAGAACATAAACATACATGTTGTTATTTTGCTATACACAATGACTAAAACTATCATGCGATATTTTATTTTATTATGTGATATTATTAGTGGCACTTTTTGTTATCATCTGTTGAGCCATGATAGTCCATGTATATGAGATTTACGAACCTTTGAATTGCCTCAGTTAGTCGTTGACTCTCCTCCAATGTCCTATAAACATCATATATGTCATCCAAAATTAAAGTAAGGGCAATCACTTTGGTTATTATCACTCGTGCACGAGAATAGCAGGGTTCAAAGTATACTCCCAGGATCGAGAAGTTGCATTCCACCAATCGATCTCGAGCAAAACTAAGATTTTTTGAGAGGGCTAAATCATTCCACCACCGTTCACAAATCAAAATAGCATTACATATCAATTTAAGTTTGATATTTAAGTTTGGTGGGAGGAGGAACCAATCTCAGCAATTAGCCTGCACTTGTTTACATTTGCAACTTGATTGTATCTTTTTTCTTTATGAAAATTCAGAAGAAATATAGCTCCAAGGAATTCAGAAGTGAGGAGGAGCTTACTTGGTGATGTTCTTAAGTTCCTCGTGATGAAGAGATTGCAACAAATTGGAGTCCAACTTTGCAAGCTCCAGGGTGGCATCTTCTTGGCATCATTCTTCTACAGAGAGGTGTCTCGAGGTGGAGAGACACTTGCGTTGTTAATGGTGGTTTAAAATTGGAGTCCAAAATTCAGAAGTATGTTTTTTCCCAACAAGACATAACCCATGGTCAACCGTCGAAATCGGAGAGCAGTGTCGCAAAGAACATGGTCGTCAATATGGGCATCATGGATATGGTTTAACGCTTCACTTATTTCCTTCTCGAAGCGATAATCCAATCCAAGAAGCTGGATTGAATCGACCAAATTCATAGTTTGCAAGATGTCAGTAGGATCCATGGACATGCTTCTTATCTGCTCCATCAGTTCCGCAGCTCTCTCTTTTATCCTTGTATCACACTCCTCCTGCAATAGACGAGAAAAGGGAGTTTTTTCACGGTACTGAAACCGCAGGAAACCCCAACTATGTCGATGAAGGACCAGTTTAAGCATGAGTGCTATTTAGCTGGAGCTAAATTATCAACACCCCTCTTTACAGGTGACCTTCTTGCCGAAAACTGGAAACATTTTTGGCAAATAGGATGGCCGGGTTACATACCGATGTTGGAGTGACGGACTGGCCATGTTGGATAAAGTAGTCGGCCCCAACCCTCGGACGATAGCTTACAGACTTGCGAACCATCAGCTCATCATCTGGAACAAGTGATTGCAGAATCAGACTCTCCATTCTTATTTTATGTGAAGACTAATTAAACATGCGAGGTGGCGACGGAGAGCCTGCTGGTTTGTGTTGGAATTTATGAGGACACAACATCTTCGTCTGTTCAGGAGGAAGACAAATACGAGCCACGACTCTCCTCCACTTTGTGGAGATTACCTATTAAACCTAGTTTCACACGACGCAAAAGAGAAAAGATATTATCATCATATATCTCTGCTCACAGTTCATACTATCAAAATTGAAGTCGGCTGTATCTGTTCTAACAAAAATAAATATCAACTTCATGATGATAGGGAAGCGACGCAAGAATTACAAATGTGTCAATTTGGTTTCCATAGCCACCGACAAAAGATATGAAGAGACGTTAGCGTTACATATGCCAATTGGTTTCCATCATCGACGTAAGATATGAAGAGACGTAAGGATAAAACATGTGCAGGTCTTTTTGATTTTTGTTGCCTCGGTCTATAATCTTTGATCATGGTGGCATTGATGTTGTAAAGGAGACGCATGTTACAAAAGATATGAAGAGACGTAAGCGTTACAAATGCCAATTGGTTTCCACGCATGGGCGCCATCGACATAAGATAGGAAGAGACGTAAGGATTCAGTTCTTTTTGTGTTTTATTGCCTCTTGTGTCGCTCTCTGTTATTCATGTTTTTTATCTGCCATATCAATTGTTCCATATTTGGTTTGAGTGACTAAATGGCAACAAATCCGAATTGTGATGCCATGGTCCATTTGATGAGACTAGCATAAATCCGGCTTCGCCTGTGGCAGTAACTGTGGGCATTTCAAAGGTCTAAGTTGGTTGACGAAAGACTTGCACGCTCCTCAAGTCCTACAGTGGATTCGAATGCATGCTTCCTGATCAATCGGTACAAAGATTAAGGTTGGATGGATTTCTCCATCTGATCCTTCTGACATGTACAAAGATTAAGGTTAGATGAATTTCTCGACCTGATCCTTCTGACACTCAAACTATTTACCTACAAGTATGGAGTAATCCTAGTGAATAGTCATCGACTTTCATTTCTTCTTATATGGAGGGTTTTTTATAATGGGTTTAACCTGGGTTGGGCTGTCACATATTGAGTATGTATTGGAACAAATATTACCCCTATCACATAGCATGACCACAAGATGAGTGATTTAGACCACAAGATGCAGCTTAAGCGACTCTTGGATAGATAATGATATTTTGAATAATATTATTAGCAATCCTAGATACTTTCTGTGTCGATTGTGGTTCTTCCTTTCTTATGAAATATACACTTCAAGCTCAATAGAGGCCAATATCTTTCCATCATTGATAGTATAGGAGATAAAATGGTTAGAACTAAATATGCTATGATTTATCCTTGGAATATTCAAAATTATTAAGGCAAACCTGGAATCGGGTTGGTTTCTTCTCGCTCTTGAACGTTTATAAGAGTGTTGAACTTGATAGGAAAAAGGGATAGAGTTATCAAACAGAGAAAAAGTAGGACAAGCTTCAATCTTCTATATTTCTCTTAAAAAACTCTTTACAGAAACTCTATATATTTCATGACTTAACATATGAGGTTTATATAGTTCCAAAAATATATTACATTAATTATATTCAAAATGAATCATTCTCTTTTAACAAAATTTTCAAGTACCAATAACCAATTTGACTTTTCCTTTCATAAATATTTAATCTATTTTTTCCTCTTGATGTAATGAATCTCTCTCATGATGTAATGAACCTTTCTTTTGATAAAATTAATATCTTTATGATACTTGAATAAGTTTAATTCCAACATTCTCTCCCCTTAAACTTATTTCATCTAACATGCCAAATTTCTTTCTAAGTTATTGAAATATTTTAAATTTAAGAGGTTTTATAAGTATATCGGTCACTTGTTCACTTGTCTTGACATGATGTAGCTCCACTTCTTTATTTTTTATATGATCTCTTATAAAATTAAATCTTGTGTCGATATGCTTCGATCTTTTATGATAGACTGGATTCTTAGCTAAAGCAATAGCTAATTTGTTATCAACGTAAATCCTAGTTGACTTCTCGTATGACATATGAAATTCTTGGAGTAATCTTTTTAGCTAGATTGCATGATAAATACTAGAAGAAGCTGTTTTATATTCTGCTTCACAATTTGATAGAGCAACGATCTGTTGCTTTTTTGAAGACCAAGTGAATGTAGCTTCACCAAACTAAAATACAAATTCAATTGTACTTTTTTGATCATTATAACTTCTGGCCCAATCACTATCACTATATCCGATGAGCTCCAACCTTTAGATGATGAATAGAATATTCCATACTCAATTGTTCCTTTAATATATCATAAAATTCTTTTAACGATATTTAAATGAGATGTCTTAGAAACTTTCATATATTTAATTATTAAACTAACTCAAAATAGTATATTAGGTCGAGTGCATGTCAAATACCTGAAACATCTAACTAGACCTTTATAATAAGTTAGATTAACGTATTTACCTTTACCTTCCTTGATTAACTTGGTGTCATATTCAACAGGTGTATATGTAGGATGACAATCTTCCATAGAAAACTTCTTTAGAACCTCATTTGTATAATTTTCTTGTGAGATAAAAATTCCTCTATTGTCTTGTATAACTTTAAAATCGAGGAAATAAGTCATTAAGCCCAAGTCAGTTATATCCATCAGAGTTAGATTTCGTATATATAGCATATTCATATGGACATTTAAAAAAATTATTTTGAATAAAATAAGCATCTATTCGAGAATTCCATGCTCGTGGGGCTTGTTTAAGCCCATAAAAAGCTCTCTTTAACTTATATATTTTATCTTCTTATTCATAAATAATAAAACTAGGGGGTTGTTGAATATATTCTTTTTCTTCAAGAACTCTATTAAAAAATGCTGATTTTGTTAATCATAGGTGCCCAGCAAACCAATCACGTGAGTGATGACACGTGTGACTTGACACGGAATCTTTTTGCTTATTATATTTTGGTATTTATCACTTTATATTGATTATTGCATATATGCATGTATATATTGTGATGTCCTTGGATCCGTGCAATGAGAATCGGATCGTGATGAGATCATAATAATAAGACCGATTCACCTTTAAACACAGATCCTAAATAATCCCGGTCATATCTTACTCGAGAGGAACATCATGATAACCGGATAGACTGATGTGCTGTATACCCGTCCATATAATGGATGCAGCTGGTCTCATAGCTACTCGTGTGGGGACACTAGGGGTATAGTACAGGTGCTCATTGGAGAATGAGTTCACTGATTGATCCGTTTTTGGAATGCTAGATGGTTGATGATGCCTTATTGTCAGACAGCAATTCTATAATCCTAGTGGTGTATTTAGTCCTTAGACTTGAGACACCAATGATGTCTTGTATGTGTGCTCCACTCTTTGATACCAGACTTATAGGTTTGGATGTCCCAGATCTAGTATAGTTGGTAATTGGGAGTGGCAGTCGACTTTATGAGGGCTATTGAGTGTCGATAGAGGATCATCCACTCTCGACGTCATGAGAGAAATATCCCATGTGTTCTTGCTCAGACAAATCCCTGGCCAGAGTCATTCAGGTTGAGAGAGAAAGAGTTCTCTAGGAGAATCCAATTAGAGCGAGACTTAAGTAGAAACCGTATGGGTTTGGCAGCACCATGCTCGATATACGGTCTCTGGGATATTAGATAGATGAGGGACTATAGGTACACGGTAACTAAGGACAGACAGATCTAATGGATTGGATTCCCCTGTATCATTTGGGGACTACGGCGTAGTAGCCTAGTACGTCCGTAGTCGATGAGTCAAGTGAATTATTATAGAGATAATAATTCACTAAGTTAGAAGGAGTTCTGACATGTATGACTCATGGTCAGCTCGATATTGGGCCTAGAGGGTCACACACATTTGGTAGGCATTGCGATGAGTAGAGGTTCGGATATGAGATATCTGCTAGAGCCCCTATCTTATTGGATATCTAATAAGCCCCTAAATTATTGGATCGCATGGACGAGATCCAATAAGAGCCCATCAGAGATTATTGGATAGAGATCCACTAATCTAAAAGGCTTGGGTAATTAGATGCAGATCGAATACCCACTAGGGGAGGATCCATTAGGTTTTGATAGGGGGCCTCTATAAATAGGAGGGATTCAGAGCCTCATAGGTTAGAGTCTTTGCTTGCCTCTCCTATTCTCCTCCCCCTCTCCACCTTAGAGTAGGCCTAGAGTTTTGAGGAACGTTGTCGCAACCCTGCTGTGTGGATCACTGCTAGAGAGGAGGACGCTTGACCTCCTTCACCCTCTCCTAAAGATCTACAAGGAAACAGAGATATACAATCTCTCTAGGTAACACAATCTACTCTATATGCAGTTTTAAGTTTCGCGAATTTTGCGTATCAATCTTTGCACGACGACAAACATCTCTTTGGGAATAGGGGATTTTGTTTTTCTTGTTCTTCCGCTATGCATGTGATGTCGCCCCCAAGATTTCCCAATAGATTTGATATCCATTTGTAAAATTTTTCATTTCATTTGAGCTTCTAGAGAGATAAGTAATCTTACTATCTCCAATTGAGCAACTGGTGCAAATACTTCTTCATGCTCAATCCTATATTGTTGTTTATATCCCTTTGCAACCAATCAGACCATGTATTTCTCCACCTCTCCTTTTGTATTTTATTTTTTTTTTAAGATCCACTTAACATCGATAGCTTGGTAGTCTTCCGGAAGTGTAGTAAGCTCCTATGTATTATTTTTGTTAATGGCACGAATCTCCTCATTCATAACTTGTCGCTATTTTTTTTCTCTATAAGCTTCTTCGAAGGTTAATGGATCATATCCTACAAAAAGATAAAATAAAGATAGTTCATCATTGTTAGTATCAATTATTTGAGTCACATCATATAGCTCCTAAATTGGTCTTATCCTTCTTATAATCGGACTTCTTGAATCATGTAACCTAGCTGATCTAGGTGATGATTCTGGTAAAGCCACTTCAGTGCTTGCTTGTATTATATCATCTTCTTCTGAAGCTATAGTTTTCTTATATTGCTCATCACTTTTCTAGTTTTAAATCTGTTCTTTTCTAGTTTTAAATCTGTTGTTCTTGATATCTGATGTAGGAATCTACAATACTCTTGATATCTGATATAGGCATCTACAAAACCCAACCTCACCATCCCTACACTCTATTTAGCATAGCAGCTTCAAGAGCCTTTCTCAAGTTGGCAAGACTGAAAAGAGTGAAAATTGCAAATAGCTAATATAATTTTGTAACACATACCAGCAACTTGCAAATTGCTTTGAACTACTGTTAAGCAAAGATTTCTGTTTTCCATAGATAATACTAGCTTGAGCTTCCCAGTACAATACACGTTCATTTACAAAGGCTTACATATATTTCAGAATAAAGGATTCGTAGAAGAAGCAAGCATAGTACAATACACATTCATTTACAAAGGCTTACATATATTTCAGAATAAAGGATTCATAGAAGAAGCAAGCATCGTCATATAATCAAAGTGGAACAGGATGTACAAGTAACAAAGAGATATATTCCTTTGTCTTCGTAGAGGAGTTGGTGTATCCATCGATGTACTTATATATATTTTCCATCATTCGTGAAAAATTAACAATCCTTTGAAGTAAAGCAACGGGGAATGCAGTTTGATTGAGGCACTCTTCATTTATATCCTTCCATGCATCATCAGCTAGAACTTGGAGCTTCTTACATGCCACATGCACATCTGTTCCATATTCTTTCATGTAGCATTGGACTGTGGAGGCAACATGTTCCCTAGTTTGTTCCAACTGTAAATTTCATGAAAAAAGAGGATTAATGATCTACAAATTGAATTCTAACGGATCCTTTCAGGATTTACATGTTCATTATATTAAAACAAATTGATAGACTATTATCAATAATAAGGTGTAGATGAAAGGAATTTGGGAATCTACAGATGTGGAAGCTTACGAATGGGAGTTTTTTTGTTTGTACTAGATTTCTTAATATAAAATCATTTAAGGAGTTCAGCAAAACTTTGATAATGCAATTGAGTGACACAATAAATGCTTTTGAGGGGATAAATAGAAGGAATATTGAAGACAACTTTGGAGATTACCTATTAAACCTCAATTATGGTCCATCTCATCTAATTGGAGAATGTATGTTATTTTCTTTTTCTTTTTTTTGTGTTATCATATTTCTACTACGATAGAAATCAGTGCAAAATTTACTTTGAAAAATGTTTATATGATATAAAACACAGGAGATTATATTATGACCATACCTCATGTGAAGCAATGTCATTCATGATACGACAAATTATTGCAGAAGCTTGGACAATCTTTGGGAAACTAGTAATCCACTCAAATGCCTCCTTAGTTGCTATTTCTCCCATTCCAACGAAAGAAGCACATTCGAGCATAGGATGTCCTGAACTGATGAGGGAAATATGTAGATGTTCTTCCAAAGTTGGTACGTAATGTTGATCTCTCCATTTGGATTCCTCAAAATAAGTTTCAGATAAATCTTTCATCTGTACCCAAGTAAAACAGAACCATTCCTTAATGTTTGTAATGCATGAGTAGCATCTACAAGTGGAACAATTTAAGTTCAATACTGTCGCATCTCAAATGCTTATTCTTTACTTTGGCCATTAGTGGATTCATTTATTACTTATATAATGCTAATTAATAAAAGTGAAAATAAGAATAACCTTATAATCTCATCACTCACCACTTCCTTTAGATAGGTTATGCGATATTTCTCACTGGAAGCCAATAAATCTTCAAACTCTTCAAAGGTGTGCATTAGCTTTAGATAATAATCTTTCATGTACTCTGGTAATTGAGGAATAATCTTCACGTCCCACCTGCATATGTATTAGTTTCACCATCTTTAGAAAAATAGAACATCAACATACATGTTGTTATTTTGCTATACACAATGACTAAAACTATTGTGCGATATTTTATTTTCTTATGTGATATTATCAGTGGCACTTTTTGTTATCATCGATTGAGCTATGATAGTAAAAGGTAATCTGTCCATGGATATGAGATTTACGAACCTTTGAATTGCCTCAGTTAGTCGTTGACTCTCCTCCAATGTGCTATAAACATCATATATGTCGTCCAAAATTGAAGTAAGGGCAATCACCTTGGTCGTTATCACTCGTGCACGAGAATAATAGGGTTCAAAGTATACTCCCAGGATCCAGAAATAGCATTCCACCGATCTATCTCGAGCAAAACAGAGAATTTTTGAGGAGGCTAAATCATTCCACCACCTTCAAGTCGTTCACAAATCAAAATGATTACATATCAATTAATGTTTGATGGGAGGAGGAACCAAGCTCAGCAATTAGCCTTCGCTTGTTTACATTTGCAACTTGATTGTATCTTTTTTCTTTATAAAATTCCAGAAGAAATATCTCTCCAGGGAATTCAAAAGTGAGGAGGAGCTTACTTGGTGATGTTCTTAAGTTCCTCGCGATGAAGAGATTGCAACAAATTGAAGTCCAACTTTGCAAGCTCCAGGATGGCATCAACTCGTGTGGCATCCTCTTGGTATATAGAGATGTATTCTCTTGCCAAGAGCCTTCTCATTCTTCTACAGAGAGGTGTCTCGAGGTCGAGAGACACTTGCGTTGTTAATGGTGGTTTAAGATCGGCTGATGCAGACACTAGGTAATTCCTCGTAAAAGAGATGGCTTCATCAAGAATGATCTCCCCATGAGTCCCAAGATAGGCTGCGTTGTACAAGCTTAACAGTCCTTTCACATCACTCCCCAAGGTAGACATGAAACTCCCTCCCTCATCTTTGAACTTGTTAAAGACAACTACAGAAATACATAAGATTTTCTATTTTGAGAAAAAAACAAACAGTCATATTATCAAAATTAATTTACCGTTTTAAGTGATTACGTGATAATCAATACAATGACTTTTGTGTGTGATTTTTACGTCTATTTTACCGGAGAAAATATTTTTGGTACTGCCAACGTCTATGAGTGAATTAAAAAAAAGATGATTAAAGAAGATCGTATTGTTTTGGAATTAATATATATATATATATGTATATATATATATACATACATATATATATGTATATATATGTATATATTTATATATATATATACATATATATATATATATATGTATATATATGTATATATACATATATGTATATTTATACCTTTATATATACATATATATATACATATATACACACACACACATATATATATATATATATATATATATATATATATATATATATATAGAGAGAGAGAGAGAGAGAGAGAGAGAGAGAGAGAACAAAGTACATCTTTTTAATATAGTTGTTATAGGAGATAAAAACGTTTTGAGAAGTGTGAGGTCATTCATGTACAGAGAAGAAATTATGCAGCAAAATGACCAGCTAATATTGTTAGAAGCCATCGGATTGATTGTTCAGTGACTTCTTTTTTGCAAACATAATTATAGATAAAACATACAAATACATCTACTCCAAGGAAACGTAAGAGCATATTACCAGGGGTCACATGATACCCTTGTTGTCTCAGCAGGCGAAACCGGAGAGCAGTATCGTAGAGACCATGATTGTTAAAATCGGCATCATGGACTCGGTTTAATGCTTCACTTATTTCTTTCTCGAAGTGATAACTCAATCCGAGAAGCTGGATTGAATCGACCAAGTCCATAGTTTGCAAGATGTCGGTAGTGTCCTTGAACATGCTTCTTACCTGCTCCATCAGTTCTGCAGCTCTCTCTTGCATCCTTGCATCGCACTCCTGCATCCTCCAAGCATAGCAATTAATTGTTCAACCAACAAAACCGAAAGAAAGTAGCAAGCGCACATTTTTCATGTTAATGAAACATTAACACCATTCGTTCTCGGAGAGTTTCTTGCCTAAAACTTAGAACATATGTGAGATATATGTGTATATACATGCCTGTGTACCGGGGGAGGACTCGGCCTGTAAGATAAAGTAATCACCCCAAACGGTGGGATGGTAGCTTGCAGACTTGCGAATCACCACTTCATCACCTGGAACGCGTGGCTGCGAAATCACGTTCTCCATTCTGATCTAGATGCAAGTGATGAGAGGATGGCTGCAGCCTCGTGTAGCAATTTATAGAATCTTGAATCTGGTTTGGTTTCCTAAGTGTCACGTTTTATGAGAAAGAAGATAACGAATGGGCCATCAGGGACTGTACGCTCCTTTTTGATTGGCTTATGTTTTAGCTTATCCATCATCTTTAATTGACGCCCAATAGAATATCTTGCAAGTGGTATGATTAGTTTTGCATCCAATAATATAGGAATAAGACGAGATATAATTAGTTTTGCATCCATCACCCTTGCTCTCACTCTCGTAATAGAAACTATAAATCATGTATATAATCGTATACTAACTTAAGTTTTATAATAAACTCTAAACAGTGTCAAACTCATCTCTACTCACTCTCAAACTATAAATAATATTATATAAACTTTAGTTTAAATTTCAATTTTTTTCCATGTTTGTATTAATCGAACTCTTTTTTACTTTAAAGGGTTAAATTTCTTTCAAAACCTATCTACATATTCTTGTAGGAGTGATCCACTCATATGAGTTGGTTCATTTTGGGATGCTTCATCTTTATTCAATCATCAAACCTCCAATTTGATTAATCAATGAAATAATTCTCATTTTATAAAATAATTAATTAAAAATAACATGACATAACATAACGAAAAATTAAAACACAAAAGGGTTCATGCTAGAGAAGGTGTTTGGGACCAATTTTGAGCATAAGACTGAGTGAGAAATTCCAAATCCTAACAAAGTAGATATTGAGATCAATAGTTTCATTTTGACTTGTTGTTAAGATTAAGATATAACCAAGGAATCTATAGATTTTCTTGTTCGGAGTAATCAAGTTTCAGTAATAGAATTCTCAAATATTTTTCCCAGATGTGGATGTGTGTGGTTGGTTGCACGGCATAGTACTAAAGCAGCAATTACTAATTTCAAAGAGAGATCGTCTCTTTGATATAAATATGTTAACATACAAAAAAAAAAAAAGTTCACATGAGATTATTAGATGAAAGGATTTGGAAGTTGATTGCCCACATGTCGATGCTTGGCGAGGCCGACATGGGATAAACTTAAATCTATGAATTATTCGAATCTATAATGATATATTTATGCCATCATTACGAAACCCAAGGATGTATGACCTAAGCAATGTAGATCCAATAGAGTTTTTTTTTTTTCACCATTTGCAAGCGGGATTTGATTTCATGGCCTTACTATTAATCGTCAGGTTTTTATCAGCTAAGCTTCTGTGTACATACTATTCATTGAAAGTTTTGGAGATTATCTAAATCTGGATGTACGTACTATTAGATCATCTAAATCTGCTGCGTATATACTATTCATTGAACATTTTGTTATCAGATCCTTAAGTGGTATAACATGATAAAGCAGTCTCCACACACGCTCGGATGATAGCCTGCAGACTTGCGAACCACAACCTCATCACCTGGAGCAAGTGACAGCAACTCCATAGTCTCCACTTTTTATGTGGAAAAAAAACTAAAGCTGGCAGATGGCAAGAGCATGTCCCCTTGTGTTGGAATTTATAAGGAATTCCAACACAAGGGACTATGGATTCCCATGGCAACAGCATGTTCACTTTGTCGAGGCTATGCTCCTCCTTGTCATCCATCAATCGTTTGTCAAAGGGAATGCATTAGCACTTAAGAAAGAGTGTTGCGGCTGCTAGGCAAGGCTGTCGCATCAGCCTTCCCAAAATAAAGATGATTGTGAGCAGAAGTGTTAAGTTGTGTGGGGGATGAAGCTGAACTCCACAACCTTCAGCCTCATACAAAGAGTAGCATTATTAAAGACTGCAGAATCCATATCTTGCTTAAGCCCTCCTGCGCTGTAAAAAATTTAGGGTTTCAAGTTGCTATTCCTTCCGCTATTACAGTATTGTGTGCTTTAATTGCAGCACAGTCAACAGCTCTGACCGATCTGTTGGTAGGTGACTATCAACTTAAGAGTATTCCAGATATTAAACATATATATATATATATATATATATATATATATATATATATAATTAAAAAATTCTAGAAATAAAAGTTTCTTTTTGACAAAAGTTAAACAAGAAAAACTTCTTTCCAAAATCTATCCAATTATGCTTAAATGAATAGGCAAAAACAACATGTTGGCGGAATTTCTTAATATATAATAGAAGAAAATTATTGGAATTCATATCTATGATGGGATCTCCAAATATTAAAGACTTCTTATGGAAGGTTCCGAACCCCACGGACATGATGGGACGTCTCGTGCCACAATCTATTTCATGGAGAGCTTTTCCATCAGTCGGCCGATGAGTCTGTCCTCGTGTTTCAAGCCTTCCGGCGAACATGTGGCTGTGCTTATTCCCTTCTCTGTGGTGGATGATCAGCTCCACGACTTCAATACGGGAAGTCATCTGGAACTGCAACCTCACATGAGACGCATTAGCACCTAAGAAAGTGAGTTACAGCTGCTAGGCAGGGCTGTTGCAACAGCATTCCAAAAGGAAGAGTACCTCGTGAGTTCTCCCCAAACAAATGCAAGATGGTGATTGTTAGTGATGAAGCTGAACTTAACAACCTTCAGCTTGGTACAAAGGATAGCAATGTAAAAGGCAATGCCATCTAGGAATCAGGGAGTGTATATTGTGCTGTTTACGTCGGTGACGATGTTAGCAGAAGCATATTTAGGGCTTTAAGAATTGCTAATCCTTCCATTATGACACCATCTTGTGCTTTAATTGTATACAATCAATTTCTCTCATCTATCGGCACTCTTTTTTTTCAAACAAAAATATCATTCGGTATTGAAAATGAGAATAAACATATTATAAGAGTTTCAAGACATGTATTTAAAAGAAGAGGATCTGTGAGGATGGGGAGCAAGAAAATGATAAAAACAGAATATTACAATACAATTAAAAGAGAAACTTTTTTAATAAAAAAATAAAATAATATTAAACAAGAGGTATGATTAAGAACACTCATAAAATATTCCTATATGCACACATCTTTGTGTCATGAACCATAGTCATATTTAATTTTAACAGTAAATTTTTTTTATATAATAATATCATAATTATAGTTTTTATGCTTATAATTACTATTAGAGCCTCGGCGACATGCCCTGATCATGATGTCGCTGCATGTCGTAGCATAGCAAGGCAGGGTGCTACTTTTGATCAATAATTACAATGATGCCACTATGATGGCGTGTACTGGCCATGGCCGATATTGATGGGACGCTAGAGTCCCAAGGGGCATCCGTCGACATGGACATATGTGGCCAATGAGTCTCGTATAGTGATGATAGCCGTGCACGAGGGAAAGGAACATCGATGAGGGATTGGTTATGAATGATGATTGTCGGGCAATGGCTATATTGCATCATCGAAAAGTGTTGGCCGCTGGTAAAGAGCGAATGACCATGCACATGGGCGTCACGAAGGGAATCTAGATTGACAATGTGTAGGTGATGGATGGTCGCGCACCGCAATAGCTACAGGCAAGGGACATGCCATGCATTACGGTGGCCACATGCCTTGAGCGATTATGGTTTCATCCATTAAAATTACATTTTTTACCTTTATAAATTCTTTTAATTTCAGCCTTAACAGCTTTGCCCTTTAAAAATCAGATATTTTTACTACATATTCTGAAAAATTATAGTTTTGTCTTTCGAATTAAATATTTTTGACTTATATCCTAAATTATAAAATTGACTAATTTGACCTTCTTTAATCAAATTTGATTTTGGCCATATTTTAACTAATTGACTAAAAGTAGATTTGATCAATCTCATTTTGATCGAATTTAGAAAAAAAATCAATTTTTGATTAATTTTTATCTTTTGTTAATTTTAATTTAGATTGGTCTAATTGGGCTGATATTTAATTTAATTTTGAGAACTATCTATTTAAATAGGAGGATTGACCGGTCTAATTTAGGGTGCCATACGGAATTAAAAACTATAATTTTTTTATTGTGTTCTTATATAATATATTCATAAAATTTTTACTTGTTAAAAAAATATAACAAGTGCTAATATAAAATTTTACTTACTTCCCGTCCCGCTTAATTTAAACCTCATATATAAAGATTATGATTTCAGTTCTGTTTGACTCCAAAAGAAAGGTTGTCTAATGGCATCAGTCTAATATTTGTACTATAAAGAACAACAATAATATGTCATTAATTATTTCTATGATTGCATTAATTATTCCTTTGGATTCGTTGGATAATGGATTGAGATTGTCAAGGTTGCCATATCCTTCAAAGACAACGAGGAATAGTTACAAACCTATCTCTATTCATCACTTGATTGGATCAAATGAAGTTTATCTAACATTAACCTGTTTATTAAAAAGCTCCCACAAGAAAGATGGTAGTCAATTGGATCTAGATACCTTTATCTGGAATGAGAATGTATGCCCGATCACATCAATCTAATTTCTGTAGAAGAAAATAAATAAAAACCTTCCCATCAGCCACATTGCCTGCATGATTCATTTAATCTATGTCGATGTCGGTTGGATCAGATCTATATAGTTGAATGTGATTCATCGAACGTGTTGGCCTATCTTGTCGTACAAAAACAAACCATAATAGCGTTGCAAATACAATTTATCGTATCAATTTAGAAATATAACTAAAGCATGAGCCAATTGTATCATGTGTATTATATAGGGATGAATTAAAAAATAATATAATAATTTCATAGCACTATAAAATATTGTTCATCAAAGTCGAGTTAAACAAAATTGGACTTAGAAAACATTTTTTGTTTATATATGAAAAGTTGTACGTCTCTCTCCTTCCCTTTTCCATTCCAACTCTCCCTTAAAGTGGTTAATTGTACGAGGAGCACCAAGATTAGTAGTTTGGGTTCCAAAATACAAAATGCTTTTTTTTTAAAAAAAATTGCTAATAGATTTTTTATATTATCAGATCAAAAAATACAAAGGACTCTTCTTCATAATAACTTGGAACACATGTTATATATTGTTACATAAACCCATGCTTGCATACATATAGACATACGCACGAATATGCGCATGTAGACGTGCATGCCCATACTCACGTGCGCATACTCATAGAAACATAGCAGAAGTAATATAGTCTAAGATATTCTATAGCCAAACATATATTTTGGCCATAGAATGGTAATATGATCAAATCGGAATATGATTAACAAGTATCAAAAAGATATTATCCATTTTACTTTAATACCATTTTAGAAAACATAACAAGAATTAATATAAAATTTTATTTACTACACATCTCATTTAATTTAAATCTCATACATAAAGACTATGATTTTGGTTTTTTTTACTCTATAATGGCATCAATCTAATATTCTGTACTACAAAGCAAAACAATTATATTACTTCCCCATCATTAATTTTTTCTATGATTGTATTAATTGAAAGTGATTTATTGTATTGTTGTCCTTTGGATTGGTTGGAGACGTGTTGAGATTGTCAAGAAGGATAGCATCCAATCACATCAATCTAGTCTCCTTTCTCTCGTGATCACATCAATCTAATTTCTATAAAAAAAATTAAAAATATCATAAACCATCCCATCATCCACATTGCTTGCATAATTCAATTAATCTATATCCACATCAGCTGGATCAGCTCCACATAGCTGAGTGTGACTCATTTGACGTGTTGTCCAATCTTGTCGTAGAAAAAGCAATCATAATAACCTTATAAATACAATTTATGACAGCAATTTAGAAATGTAACTAAAACATAGGCCACTTGTATCATGTGTATTATATAGGGATAAATTAAAAAAATAATATAATAATTTTATAGGGCTATAAAATATTTTGTTAGAAAGTCAAGCTAAATAAAATTGGAGTTAGATAACATTTTTTTGTTTATATATGATCAGAATATTAAAAAATATATTCGACTTTATTATTGAGAAGTTGTAGGTCTCTATTTTTGACAAGTCTCTCTCCTTCCCTTTCTCATTCCAACTCTCTCTCAAAGTGATTAATTGTACATGGGGCAGTAAGATTAGTAGTTTACAAAATATACAAAAAGCTTTTTTTGTAAAAATTACAAAATATAATTTGTATATTTTCACACCCGAAATACGAAAGACTCTTCTTCATAATAACTAGGAACACATGTTATATATCATTATATGCAAGCATGCATGTATATACATAGCCGTATACATGAATATATGCATATACACATGCGTGCCTATACTTATGTGCACACACTCGTAAAAACATGACAAAAATATCAAAATCTAGAGTAACATATGATTTGGCCATATAATGATAAAATAATCAAATCGGAATAAGATTAACAAGTATTAAAGATATATTATCCTTGGTATAACCAATATAGTTGGTCTATCCGTGAACATGAACTTGGTATATAGTTCCAATCATTGATGGTTAATTGATTATCCTTTCAAGTAATGGCAGGGGAATACAGTCGACTTAACGCACTCTTGGTTCAGTTCCTTTCATGCGTTTTCAACCAAGTTTTGAAGCTTCTCGTGGCATGCTTGTTCCATACTCTTTCATATAGCTTTCCACCATGGAGGCAACATTCTCCATAGATTGCTCACGCTGCAAATTTCATGAAACAAGATAAAAAATAGCAAGTCGTTTGACTTCTATTGATTCTATTTTTTTTTTATGACTATGTAAACTTAAACATTGGATATTTTTACAAGCATTGCAGGTTCTTTTGTATAGTTTCACAATTTTTCTAAAAATGTTTTTATGGTATTCATGTAAGAGAATGTAAGTTATGGTTGCTCTCCCTCTCTCTCTCTCTCTGCGATGGAGGATTTGGAGGTTACGTAATAAAAACTTTTTTAATGCTACCTACCAGGTTGGCATTGTGTTTCATCGCACTTTGATTGAATTGGTAAGGTGAGTCTCGAGGGGTTTCGCTTATAGCTGTCGACGGGAAAGACCCATTATGGGTTCGTAAAAACTCAACAATGATCACTCAATACTTAATATAATCAGAAATATTTTCGGTTTATTGCCCTCTTTTGATGAATTTTATATTATCCATATTTTTCAAAAGGTAATATGGTCGTCCATGGATCCACAAATTTTGAGAAACTAAATAGGGAATTATCGTTTTGGCAAGGGAATTCAGAATTGAAAAGGGAAAGGCTGTTCAGGATGACTGATGTAATCGCAGGATTTTGATTTAATATAATTTAAAAAATATAATAACTAGGTTAAGAAAGATCTATATCCAAAATAATAATAAATTACGAAGCAATGTGAAAAGGAACAAGCCAAACAAGCACCTTCATGCAATCCACTAACTATAATGTTACTGTCAAATTCAAAGATAGATCTAAAACACGTAACCTAACAGCTTCTGTGATCTTTTCAAATCAAACTGCTTTATAACAAACTGAAGATAATATGAAAAAGTAAAACCTACATGGAAGTCGCCTTGAGCTCCTCACCTTGAAGAGACTGCAGCAGCTTGGCAAGCTCTAGTATGGCATCAAGTCAAAGCATATAGAGATCAGATATCACTGGATTCGAAATGTACTCGAAGAGAAGCAATTGCAGCTTCAGAAAATTCATACATATGATAACGGAACAAACATATTGACAAACACTTTACCAAAAGAAAGACAAGAGATATGCCGACAGTTGATCGTCATGGCTTCACATTTAGGAGTCATGAGACAGTCTCCCTTATGGGCTGAAAAGGGAGGTTGTTGGGTTGATAGCCCACCAGGTTCAGCCCATAGTGGCTTTAACAGCCCATAGCCTACCCCCTTTCAAGTGAAACCCTAGATCTAATAGGGAGTGTGGTGGCTACGAAAAAAAGAGGAAAACTGTAGCAACGAGACAGATTTTTGCAATAGCTAATTGATTTCAAAATAGCATGAGAAAATGGCAGAAAAACAAGAGAAAGAAAGTAAAGAAGACAAGGACAACGCAGAAAAACTGTTTTCAATCATCCAACAATGTTCACATCTCAGGTTAGATCAGATTTACAATAGATACTTGCTATGATTGCTTGGGGAGAATTTAGATATTGTACACAGTGACATAATTCTTATATCCCAGTTATTCTCTTGAGATTGTTGCTAGGGATATGGGCAAAAGACTGAGATTCGTATATTCATTATTATTATAGTGGATTATCTCTAGTTTACCCCATGGTTTTTACCCTTCACGTTGAAGGGGTTTTCCATGTAATCTTGATATTCTATTTGATTGTGATTCAATTTAATTTCGCTACGTGTTATGACTTGTTAGTATTTATTCATATACAAAAGTTTATTTCTCTTTATATATCATCATCTTACTATATGTACAGTTTGGATAGGAGAGCTAAAGGGACCCAACTAATCAACTCCAAGAGTCGTATTCAATTAACCTACGCTTTAAAATTATTTAAATTTGTAACATCAAGTGGATCCGGTCGAAACTCACAAATGCAAATGTAATGTTGAGATCATGTAGAGAATTAAAACGGTCCTGATTACAACTCATAGAAACAAAGAAAAGTATCTAAGAGATAATTAAAATGGAATATCTTATGGTTTTATCTATCACCCATTCCATCATGTAACAGCGAGGATCCATGATTGTTTGAGAAATATACAAAAAAAAAATAAAGAGTTAAGTATGATAGCGTAGAGACATAAGGGCCGTCTTTGGTTTTATGTGGCTTAGCATGGATTTTAGTGGGACAAGCCGTAGTGGAATCCACATCCTTCCTTGTAGGGAGATGAAGGGAGATGGAAGTAAAGTAAAATGGGAGAGCAACTTTGATGGGCCTTTTACGGGAGGGATTAGTTTCTTTATCAGACATGCGGATCGGGCGAGATTATAAGAAAGAGCATGGAGTAGTGCAGTTGCATTCTTTTGAAAGAATTAAGCTTACAAATGGGGAAGGAATAAAGCCTTGAAGAAAGATGAAAAATCTCCATGGTGTATGGTGATACATTTGAAACTTGTTAAATTTTGAAGGAAGTAAATTATCTCATAATTTAGAAAATCCAATAAATGTGGTCATTAGTTAGCTTCATAGGCTCTAACTTTTGTTATCACTGTAAAATCTGGAGATTAAATTTCGTCTTTACCGCTTACCATTTAAAAAAAAAAAAGTTTAATTAACTTCTTCTGGGCAGCTTTATCTAAGGCGCTCTGCACCATCACATTTATTTGCGTTCCCAAAGATCCAATGTTTCGTGGTCTTGCTCGTGTAATGTAGTTTTGAAACTGAATAAGAATCCTCAAGGATTTATTTTTTTATAAAATTAAATGTATAAATAAGCGGGAATGATATACGGACTTATCGCTTGGATCCGTCCCAAACGCATTGAACAACTACCCTAATTTGCATGTAACCGAGTCGAATAGGTACTCCTCCTTTTAATATTCTTGCTCAAGAGGACTTTTTCCTGCTTCGTTGAGAAAATATATGTGACATTACTTACTGCTTTCCATCTATACTTGAGAAGATAGCATTCCATTAATTACGTCGGTTGGTGACATACAGGCTTGGTGTCCCATCAACACAGTAAATTAGATAATAATAATAATGATGATGATGATGATGATGGTACAAGATACTACAAGCATAAGATTAAACAAGATGATTCCAAAATGAATAGTTAATGGATGACGCCTATTCGTTTTTGCAACTTGCGCAGTAGCAACAACAATTGTACTTCGTCGCTTTGGCAGAACTTTTAGTTTATATTTAGGACAGTTTTTTCAAAGGAAACTCTTAAGTAATGATCAACATTTTTCTCTTAACTTCGTTTATTAATCTTTTACACAAAAATAGAAATCAATCATTAATCGAATCATAGTTCAAAAAAACCAGATGGGATAAAACCAGAAATTCAACTGATCCATCTGGTCCATTTATTAGGCTGGCTTCTTGGAAAACTAGAACAGATGAATTGATTCATTTGCTGGAATCGTCTGATTCAAATTAAAAAGGATCGTTTTTTTAATATACTTAAACTACTTAAATAAATTTAGTTATTCTTTTACTATTTGTCATTAAGGAGTAATAAGAATGGCAACATGATGAATAGGATATGATGTAAGTAACAAAGGGCTGAACTTGTGAAATTGGTGTATGCATCCATATGAACTTGATATAACACTTCTAATCATTCATGTATAATTTACTATAGTTTCAGGCAATGGAACGGGAAATGCATTTCGGTTGAGACACTTTTGGTTCCGTGTGTCGTCAACCAAATCTTGAAGCTTTTAACATGCCACACAATGATGTAGCACTGTACAGTGGAGGTAACATGCTCCCTAATTTGTTCACGCAGCAAATTTTATGGAATAAAACAAGATTCCATGTTCTTTGACTTGTATTGGCTTTATACGAATATTGCTACCTGCATTAGAGGTTCGCCAACATCACATATAGAGAAGATTACTAAACTATCATCGATAGAGTTCTTGTAGGTAGATAAGCATTTCCATGTGCCAATACGACATTACATCGAGTAACAATACTTATCCATTAAGATGCACAAATTAAATCATAAATTAATATATTATAATTTAAAATATTAAATATGGATATATATATATATATATATTCCTTAAACAAGAGGCTTTATAGCAAACTAACATAGAAAGGCTTTCCTAATGATTTATTGACTAGAGCTTCGTATGGCTAGCACAAGAAACTTAAATTTACTGACTCTTTCAACAATGATTTAATATCTTTAACAATAATAATACTATCGATCATTCTGCTGATTAAGATACAAACCATAGGATTGATAGGAGTACATGATCAAATATCAATATGGTGCACCAATAACAAAGAAATATTGTCTATGGTATAAATAGATGAGTTTGTGTATCCATCAATATCCTTATAAATATCGTTAAATAGACACAGGGTTGACTGTCCTTTCAAGCAAAGGCATGGATATTATAGTCGGATTAAGGCACTCTTTATTTACATCTTTCCATGCATCTTCAATCAAAACTTGGAGTTTCTCGCATGCCACATGCACATTTGTACCAAACTCTTTCATGTAGCATTGGACTGTAGAGGCAACATGTTCCCTGGTTTGCTCAAGCTGCAAGTATCACAAAATAAAAAAGCATGGAACTCTATATATTTGGAAGTAATAAACTTAGCTTTGATCAATATCCTCATGCTTGGAGTTTTGTAGGACTAGGAGTTCAAATAAAACTATAGGTTAGTGCATAATTAGAGGACTGATGATGAATAAAGTTATATTATTTAGTTTTACCTCTTCTCCCTTCCAATATGTATATTATCCTCTCCTGTGATTATATTATTAAGTTTTACATTGTCTACCGTGCATAGCATCAAGCTGCAAACTATCGTTTTAATAAACTCAAAATTATAGTTCTTTGTTTTGTTTGAAAATGTTTTTTTCTCTTTAAATTTTGTGGTGTTTATATAAGAAAATATGATATATTTTATTTTGTAAGATCAATAAGTATGTTAAATAAGGTTTTCAAAATTCAAAATTAATAATAAGTTACCTCATGTGAAACGAAATCATTGGCGATACGAGCAATTAATGCAGAAGCCTTGACGATCTTAGGGAAACTAGCAACCCACTCAAATGCCTCCTTAGTTGCTACTTCTCCCATTCCAACAAAAGAAGCACAAACAAGCAAAGGATAGGCTGAACTGATGAGCGAGATTTGCAGATGTTCTTCTAATTTTGGCACATACTGTTTGGAAGCCCATTTGTTTTCCTCGAGATAGGATCTTGATAAACCTTTCATCTATGATAAAGGTGAGGAAACGGTGACGTTGTGTAAGAAATAAGAAGGCAAAAATCACTAAGAAGTATAGCACGACTTGGAATTTGTAGAGTGGATAAAAAAAAGAAATGTGCAATCAGATTTTTCTTGTTTAGCAAATATTAATTCATCACACTAATCTAAATTGAAATCCATTAAAATAATAAAAAAATTACCGCTTCCTTAAGATAAAATAAACGATACTTCTCACTAGGTGCTAGTAAATTTTCGAATTCTTCAAAAGTATGGATTAGCTTCAGAAAATAGCCCTTCATATACTCTGGTAGCTGATGAACAGCCTTGGCATCCCACCTACGAATTAGCTTAATGTTGCTTTATCCACAAAGAATCAAACTATTATAATCAATTGAGATAAGATATCTCATTCTCGACAATAATAAAACAAAAAAACACTATCCAAAAGCAAGAGATTTCCAAACCTTTGAATTACTTCAGTGAGTAGTTGACTCTCCTCCAATGTGCTATAGAGATCATAGATATCATCCAAGATGGAAGTCATGGCCATCACCTTGGTGGTAATCACTCGTGCACGAGAATAGTGAGGTTCAAAGTATATCGCAAGTATCCAATAATAACATTCAACCACCCGATCTCGTGCAAAACTTAGATTTTTTGAGAGGAATAAATCATTCCACCATCTTCAATGCAATCCACAAACCACAATGTTATTGTCAATCCAAACATCGATAAAAAAAGATGGACACAATCAAACATTTCTACAATGACAGTGTTCTACGTATTCAAGTGTACTCCTCAACCTGAACTCTCAATCAATCTAACTGTAGGAAAGAACTTACATGGAGATGCTCTTAATCTCGTCGCGATGAAGACATTGCAGTAGATTGAAGTCAAGCTTTGCCAGCTCTAGTAAGGCATCATTTCGTGTCGCACACTCTTGGTAGATGGAGATGTAATTTCGTGCCAAGAGCCTTTTCATTCTTCTACAGAGAGGACCCTCAAGGAAGAGTCTCACTTGCGTTGCTAATGGTGGTGTGAGATCACTTAACATGGACGCAAGCTGGTCCCTCGTAAAAGAAATAGCTTGATCGAGTATGGTCTCCTCATGTATCCGTAGATAAGCCGCATTGTATAAGCTTAAAAGTCCCTTTGGATCATCCTTCAAGGTGGACACTAAATTTCCTTCCTCATCTTTGAACTTGTTAAAAACATCTGTTGATTCATAAAGTTTTGAGAAAACACATAAAGTGGTTTTATTTTATTTACTTTATTGTAACAATTTCACAAAAAATGACCTTGATTCTCTTGAAATCAAACATAGTAATTTCATCTCTATAATATTTCAAATATAGGTCAAATATAAATCATGGTATACGCCAAAGATAGTTTCAATAGGAACTTTCAGTGAAAAATGTGTATTATCTGATTGCAGGGTCATGAAAAGGGAAAACAATTCCTATACTAGTAAGGCAGCAACAATTATAGACGATTTATATGTATATATATATATATATATATATATATATATATATATATATATGTATGTATATATATATATATGTATATGTATATATATATATGTATATGTATATGTATATATATATATATGTATATATATACATATATATATATATATATATATATGTATGTATATATATACATATACATACATACATATATATATATATATATATATATATATATACATATATACATATACATATATATATATATACATATATACATATATATATATATACATATATATATATATATATATATATACATATATATACATATATATATATATACATATATATATATATAAGTACATCTTTTTAATATAGTTGAAAAATATGTATAGGAGATCAAAACGTTTTGAGAAGTGTGAGGTCACTCATGTACAGAGAAGAAATTATGAAGCAAAATGACCAGCTAATATTGTTAGAAGCCATCGGATTGATTGTTCAGTGACTTCTTTTTTGATGGGCTGATTAAGTTGTCTTCTTAAAACAAAAATCCTCCATCATTTCTAAAATACAAATTAAATTACTTTTGCAAACATAATTATAGAGAAAACATACAAATACATCTACTCCAAGGAAACGTAAGAGCATATTACCAGTGGTCACATGATACCCTTCTTGTCTCAGCAGTCGAAACCGGAGAGCAGTCTCGTAGAGACCTTGACAGTTCAAATCGGCATCATGGACTCGTTTTAATGATTCACTTATTTCTTTCTCAAAGTGATAACTCAATCCGAGAAGCTGGATTGAATCGACCAAGTCCATAGTTTGCAAGATGTCGGTAGTGTCCTTGAACATGCTTCTTACCTGCTCCATCAGTTCTGCTGCTCTCTCTTGCATCCTTGCATCGCACTCCTGCATCCTCCATAGCATAGCAATTAATTGTTCAACCAACAAAACCGAAAGAAAGCAGCATGCGCACATTTTTCATGTTAATGAAACATTAACACCATTCGTTCTCGGAGAGTTTCTTGCCTAAAACCATATGTGAGATATATGTGTATATACATGCCTGTGTACTGGGGGAGGACTGGGCCTGTAAGATAAAGTAATCACCCCAAACGGTGGGATGGTAGCTTACAGACTTGCGAATCACCACTTCATCACCTGGAACGTGTGGCTGCGAAATTACGTTCTCCATTCTGATCTGGATGCAAGTGATGAGAGGATGGCGAGAGCCTGCAACCTTGTGTAGCAATTTATAGTCTTAAATCTGGTTTGGTTTCGTAAGTAACACGTTTTATGAGAAAGAAGATAACGAATGAGTCATCAGGGATTGTACGCTCCTTTTGGCTTGCCTTAAGTTTTAGCTTATCCATCATCTTTAATTGACGTCCTATGATTAGTTTTGCTTCGAATAATATAGGAAAAAGACGAGATATAATTAGTTGTGCATCCATCACCCTTTCTCTCACTCTCGGAATAGAAACTATAAATCATGTATATAATCGTATATTAACTTAAGTTTTATAATAAACTCTAAACAGTGTGAAACTCATCATATCAGTCTACTCACTCTCAAACTATAAATAATATTATATAAACTTTAGTTTGACTTTCAACATTTTTTCCATGTGTGTATTAATCGAACTCTTTTTTACTTTAAAGGGTTAAATTTCTTTCAAAACCTATCTACATATTCTCGTAGGAGTGATCCACTCATATGAGTTGGTTCATTTTGGGATGCTTCATCTTTATTCAATCATCAAACCTCCAATTTGATTAATGTTAGAATCCTTGCAGATTTTAAACTTGGGGTTGATCTCTTTAGGGGATCGGCCTCCTGGAACTCAATAGGGGTTACTCCCTCCAAGTTGCTGCTCAAAGACTGCAGAAAAGATTCATCTATTGCTTATCAAAAGAAGAGGAATACATGACTATTTATAGGGCTTCTAAACCCTAACTCCTAATAGGACTCCTACTCAAGACTCCTATTTCTAACCAACTCCTAATAGGACTCATACTCAAGACTCCTATTCCTTTACAACTCCTTATTCTTCTCTAAGAAACAACCTCCTAATCCTAGCCAGCCTCTTCACCTCTTTAATAGGGGTCGGCTTAGGTAGGTTTTACATGAATGTCCCTATCAATTAGGACTCTCCTAGCTAGAGTCCGAACAGACCCACCCTCTTCAAATCAGCCTTGTCCTCGAGGCTGACGATTCATGAATTTTGGGAATTTGATCTTCAAGTCGTCATAGTTCTCCCAAGTGACATCTTTTGTTGGTAGGTTCACCCACTGTATTAGCACTTTAGTAGTTGGTCATCGTCATCGAGTCACGATCCGTCGATCAATAATGGTACTTGGCTTGGTCTGGAGTTCTCGTTGGATGGTCATATTTGGCGGGTTTCTTTGGGCTGTCTCCAAGCACCTATTTACAACTTCTGTCTGGCCGTCGATTTGTGGGTGATATGTCGTACTCCTTTTCAATTTAGTACCCTGCATATAGAATAACTTTGTCTAAAATCTGCTCGTGAAGATGCACGTAGAATTTATCATAAGCACAATGCGTCCCTTATAGTGTAATTTTTTTGAGTCCCAATTGTAATGAGCCACGGAGCTTGGTGCTTCCTCCAAATTTTTTATAATCTTACTAGTCTTTGAATTTTCCTGCCATTCCATCTTAATATCCTCAAGGAAGTCGCTGGTCGGAAGTGAAACAGCCGAAACTTCAACTTGCTCGGGTAGTTGCGAAAGCGCATCTGCAAGAATATTCTCTTTCTCCTTTTTGTAAGTTATTTCATAATCATATCTAAGTAGTTTTGTTACCCATTTTTGCTGCTCAGGGGATGATATCTTTTGCTCAAAAAAGTACTTGAGGCTTCTTTGGTCGATTTTAATTTGAAATCGTCGACCGATCAAGTAAGGTCTCCACCTCGTTGCTGTGTGCACAATGACGAGCATCTCCTTATCATATGTTGATTTATTTTGATGGGAGGGAGATAATATCTTGCTAGTGTATGCGAGTGGTCGACCATCTTGCATGAGAATGGCTCCAATTCCGACTCCAGATGCGTCGGCCTCAATAATGAAGGGTCGGTTGAAATCTGGTAGTGCTAGCAACGGTGTCGTCATCATGGCTGCCTTAAGTTTGTCGAAGGCAGTGGAGGCTTTGTCCGACCATTGAAAGATATATTTTTTCAGTAAGGAAATAAGTGGTGCATTGATCTTTCCATAGTTTTTCATGAACTTGCGGTAGTAGCCTATTAAATCCAGAAATCTATGTAGCAATTTTATGTTCCTCGAGGTCGACCAGTTCTGCATTGCTTCTATTTTGGAGGGGTCCACCATCACACCTTCCTCTGATATGATATGCCCAAGATATTCCATCTTTTGTTGCAGAAAGCAAAAATTCATAGTGGCCGTTGTGTGTTCGAAAGGCGATTTTCGGTATGCCTTTTTTACACACTCATATTTGATGATACCCAGATCGAAGGTCCAGCTTTCTAAAAATTTATGCTCCCTTTTATCTATCAATTCATCTACTATTGGAATAAGGTATTTGTCCTTGATGGTTATGCCATTGAGAACTCAGTAATCAACACATATTCGTCTTGTTCCGTCCTTCTTGCGTACAAGTAGCACCGGTGAAGAGTAGAGGTTGCAACTTGGCCGAATAACTCCTGTTTCGAGCATCTCTTTTACAATCCTTTCTATTTCATCCTTCTGGAGATGTGGATACTGATATGGCTGAGCATTTGCTAAAGATTTACCTGGAAGGATCGTTATATAATGATCATGCCGACGGGTAAGAGGTAGGTTGCGTGGTTCGTCAAATATATTTGAAAATTCAGCAAGCAAAGGAAGTAGATTTGGATCTTCAAATTCTGTTGGCTCTCCTTTAGTTTGCTGCTCAAGTAGTACCAAAAAGCTGCTGCATGCTTTATGCAAAACCTTCTCCATTTGTTGTGTGTAAATCGTTGTTATGTCGCCCCCACGTTTCCCGTGCAATGTCACCTGTTTCTCCTTACTGTAAAATTTCATAATTAGTTTCATAAAATTCCAAGAAATATCACCTAATGTCGTCAACCATTTAATTCTGAGCATGGCCTCATGATTGTTAAGAGGGAGAAGGAAGAAATCTGCAATTATCTCTTGGTCCTGCAATAATAGTTTCTCCTACGGGCGCCTACGATCACAATTCAAAATCCTTCCGTCGGTGACCTTAACATCAAACCTGCAGCGATTCTCGATAGGTAATGCTATCCGAATAGCATTCTTACTATTTAGGAAGTTAGTAGTACTGCCCGTGTTGATGAGAACAGTGATCGGTTGTTGTTTGAGAAGGCCTCCAACTTTCATCGTTTGCGGGTTTGAGTAGTCGGCTAGTGCGTGTACTGTAACGTCAGTCGGTTGTAGCTCTTCTTCCGCATCTTCTTTATGTTCAAAGTTCTCTTCTGAATGTTCAATGACCTCTTCTTCTATTGGTTCAATCATAAGAAGTCTCCCTTTACTACAGCGATGCTCATGGCTCCACGGCTCGTCGCAATGCCAACATAACCCCTTCGCATATTGCTCCCGAAGCTCTTCTCTTGTTAACCTCTTTGGTGTAGGGACTTGGTCGACAGTAGGGGGGGCTGAGGATTTCAATATTGCTGGTTGAGGAGCGACCCTAGTCCTCCGAGCTTCATGGTTCAATTGCTCCTCTTGATGTCATGCGAAAGAGATGGCTGCCATAAGCGTGTACGGTTGTCGCGCTTTAACTTCTCCTCGGATCTCCAGCTTCAAGCCCTTAATAAAGGTCCTCAACAGCTGTTTTTGAGACCAATCATGATTTTGATTATATAACCTTTCAAACCTGGTTTGGTACACCTGAATGTGGAGGTTTGTCGGATCTTTGCTAGTTGTTCGTCAATATTCTCATAATCGATTGGTCTGAAGCGTATCAACAGTCCTTCTTTGAATTGTCGCCATGAAAGGACTCCATAAGTATGTTCAAACCAGTCAAACCATTGTATTGCATCCCCTTCCAGATGTATAGCTACAATTTTCACCATAGATGCATCTGCGGTTTTGTGGTACCAAAAATATCGCTCCGTGCGTGAGATCCAACCAATCGGGTCTCCTTCTTCCCATCTAGGGAAGTCCACTCTCATGCATGGATAGTTGGGGTCGATCATAGAGCTTCCCCTCTCTTGGAAGTCATATCTTCGAGCTTGGTGCAATTGGGCAAAGCTCTCTCTTTGATGTGATTTCTTCGGGCTTAGTGGTCGGACCAATCTAAGTTCGGTAAAGTGCGTCCGAATCTTATCCTCCATTTGTGCCTCGAAGGCTTCAAATTTAGCATTGATTACCTCCTCAGATGTCATAGTATATACCGCTAAATCTGTGATGTTAAGATCTCTCTTTTGTTGTCAGGTTAAAGGCATGTATTAGTTGAGATAGGTGATGGTCGAAAGGGTTGGTGAATTGGTGGATGTAGGCTACGGTTTAGGCTTGTTTTGTGGCTATTTTGGGTGCAGTTTGAGGGTGTGGTTTCGTGAAGTTTTAGGGCTGTGGATGAAAGTTTTGGATCTGTGGTAGATGGCAGCAAAGGTTTGATAGAAATCAGTGGAAGTTACAGCAAGTATGTGCTGTCTTGTAAAAGCAGAATTATCGTCGAAGAAATAGTGGTTTCTCGACATAATTTCCACCAAAAACTTGAGAAAATTGAGGAGAGAATTGATAGCAAAATCACAGTTTATATGATAGCAAGGATGACTAATTTAATCAAGAAAATTTCAGCAGTATAACAGCAAGGAAATTGGAGCAAGTTGCGATAGCAGAATTCTCGTCGAAAAATTTCAGCAGTATACGATGAAAATTTGTAGCAACACAAAATCGTTTTTAGAGATGAATTCCTTAATAGATCAATCTTAGATGGAAGCCAAGATGATCTATGAAGTGTGTAAGAAATTTCATTCAAAAAAGATTGCAAATAGATGGGTTAAGGCAACAGTATGCTGCTGAAATTTTCTGCAGCACAGATTTTTAAGTATAACAGATTGGATGTAAAAGATCAGTAGTTTATATTGAGAATTTTTTTATGAAACCAAAGGGAAATCCACTGTTAGGAAGTGTCAAAGCTATCATAGTGTTATGCGGCTGAAATTTTACAATGCAGATTTTCAAGTATAGCAGATTAGACGTAAAAGATCAATGGTTTATATTGAGAATTTTTTGACAAAACTAAAGGGAAATATGTTGTTAGGAAGTATCAAATATGTCATAAAAATTTCATGAAAATTTGAATAGAAAAAACACAGTAGCAAGATCAAACAGATAGTGCTATGCGGTTAGAATTCTGCAATGTATCTTTCGTCGTAGAGATAAAAAATTTGTGACCAAAAGTTTATGCAGCAATATAGGAATAATTTTTTTGGGATTTTCAAATAAGAATAACTAAATTGCAGCAGTAGTAAGGTAGGAAACCAGAACCTATTGCAATTCACTGAGAGATCAAAGGATGATCTACGGTGGTGGAGATGACGGCGAAATTTGGCGATGATCTTTTAAGCAATTGTGGGATTTGCTTTGGGTTGTTGTGGAGGGTTGATGGATGACTATGGAAGGGCAGCGGGATGCCAAGAACGCTGCTCTGATACCAAGTGTTAGAACCTTTACAGATTCTAAACTTGGGGTTGATCTCTTTAGGGGATCGGCCTCCTTGGAACTCTATAGGGGTTCCTCCCTCCAAGTTGCTACTCAAAGGCTGCAGAAAAGATTCATCTATTGCTTATCAAAAGAGGAGGAATACATGACTATTTATAGGGCTTCTAAACCCTAACTCCTAATAGGACTCATACTCAAGACTCCTACTTCTAACTAACTCCTAATAGGACTCCTACTCAAGACTCCTATTCCTTTACAACTCCTTATTCTTCTCTAAGAAACAACCTCCTAATCCTAGCCAACCTCTTCACCTCTTTAATAGGGGTTGGCTTAGGTAGGTTTAAATGAATGTCCCTCTCAATTAGGACTCTCCTAGCTAGAGTCATAACAATTAATCAATGAAATAATTCTCGTTTTATTCACATCAATCACCAAGTAAGTTTCTCTTCGTGGCTCGTGACATCTCAAGATGGCTTCCCTCTCACAAAGATGCTGTCGCAACACCTACTCAAGATGGCTTCCCTCTCACAAAGATGCTGCCGCAACACCTACTGCCATGTTCAATGTCAGGATTTTGTCGCCTGACATAGTTATTTGTAATATTTAATTATAATCACATTGCGCCATATGCAAGGATATATAAAATAATTAATTAAAAATAACATGGCATAACATAATGAAAAATTAAAACACAAAAGGGTTCATGCTAGAGAAGGTGTTTGGGACCAATTTTGAGCATAAGACTGAGTGAGGAATTCCAAATCCTGTCAAAGTAGATATTAAGATCATTTTGATTTGTTGCTAAGATTAAGATATAACCAAGGAATCTATAGATTTTGTTGTTTGGAGTAATCAAGTTTCAGTAATAGAATTCTCAAATATTTTTCCCACATGTGGATGTGTGGTTGGTTGCACGGCATAGTACTAAAGCAGCAATGACTAATTTCAAAGAAAGCGCACGAGCGATTGTCTCTTTGATATAAATATGTTAACATACAAAAAAAAAAAAGTTCACATGAGATTTTTAGATGAAAGGATTTGGAAGTTAATTGCCCACATGTCGATGCTCTCACATGCTTGGCGAGGCCGACATGGGATAAACTTAAATCTATGAATTATTCGAATCTATAATGATATATTTATGCCATCATTACGAAAACCAAGGATGTATGACCTAATCAATGTTGATTCAATAGGGTTTTTTTTTCTTTCACCATTAGCAAACGGGATTTGATTTCCTTTATCTCGAATGAGAATGTATGTACAATCGCATCAGTGTAATCTCCTTTCCCTATGGATCACATCAATCTAATTTTTACAGAAGAAGATAAAAACTATATAAACCTTCCTATCAGCTACATTGTCTGCATGATTCATTTAATCTATGTCCACGTCACTTGGATCAGATCTACATAGTTGAGTGTGATTCATTGGACGTATTAATTTAGAAATGTAACTAAAGCATGGGCCAATTGTATCATGTGTCTTATATAGGGATGAAATAAAAAAATAATATAATAATTTCTCAGGACTATAATATATTGTTCTTGAAAGTCGAGTTAAACAAAATTGGTCTTAGAAAACATTGTTTGTTAATATATGAAAAGTTGAACGTCTAATTTTTTGTCACGTCTCTCTCCTTTCCTTTCCCATTCCAACTCTCTCTCAAGGTGATTAATTCTACAAGCGGCACCAAGATTAGTAGTTTAGGTTCCAAAATACAAAAAGCTTTCTTTGCAAAAATTGCTAATATATTTTTTATATTTTCACACCCAAAAATATAAAGGACTCTTCTTTTATAATAACTAGGAACACATGTTATCTACTGTTACATGAACACATGCTTACACACACAGACGTACACATGAATATGTGCATGTACACATCCATACCCATACTCATGTGCACATACTCATAAAAACATAGCAAACTTATGATCTAAGATATTCTATAGCCAGAGATATATTTTGGCCATAGAATCGTAATAAGATTAACAAGCATCAAAGAGATATTATTCATTTTACTTTAATACCATTTTATAAAACATAACAAGTACTAATATAAAAAATTTTATAACTACATGTCTCATTTAATTTAAATCTTATATATAGAGACTATGATTTTGGTTTTCTTTACTACAAAGAGAAAGGATGTACAATGGCATCAGTCTAATATTCTGTATTACAAAGCAAAATAATTATATTAGTTTTTCATCATTAATTTTTTCTATGATTGCATTAGCTTGATCATGTAGATCTACATGCTAATTGAAAGTGATTTATCAGATTATTGTCCTTTGGATTCATTAGATGACGTGTTGAGATTGTATAGTAGCCAATTTGATCTTGATTTCCTTTATCTCAAATGATCATGCACGTATAAATACATCAGTGTCATCTCCTTTTTATAACGATCACATCAATCTAATTTCTATAAAAGACCATTCATATAGCTTTCGACTATGGAGGCAACATGCTCCATAGATTGCTCACGCTGCAAGTTTCATGAAACAAGATAAAAAATAGCAAGTCGTTTAACTTCTATTGATTCTATTTTTCTATGACTATGTAAACTTAAACACATTGGATATTTTTACAAGCATTGCAGCTTCACCAATATCACATGTGTAAAGAAGATTACCAAACTATCATCGATGAGAAGTGGAAGATGAGATGTGAGTTCTTACAGGTGAAATGTCTTATTATTCCACATAAACTCGACATTATGTTTGCACTAGATTTAGAGAGACGAATTTTAGTTAATTCAATAAATTTTGATCTTACAACCGAATGGGTTGACCCATTAAAAATGATATTAAAATGAACCTTTATGGATTACCAAGGAAACCTGGACATGAGTGTCTTCCATAATTTTTCATGTGATGCTAATTACGTATCATTTTTCCATTCCGTATTCTATAGATGAAGAAGAGCCGAGGGTTGCTCGTTCTCTAAAAAATTGGGAACTAATCATACATGGTTAGAACAGGATCAGAGGGAAGTTTCATCGTTTATCTTGCGAATCTTGCTTGCTCTACCGTGGACTCCAAGAATTCATGGTTCTTTTGTATAGTTTCATAAATTTTTAAAAAATGTTTTTAGGGTATTCATGTAAGAGAATGTAAACTTTTTTAATGCTACCTGCTAGTTTGGCATTTTGATTGAATTGGCAAGGTGAGTCTAGAGGGGTTTCGCTTATAGCTGTCGACGGGAAAGACCCATTATGGGTTGGTAAAAACTCAACAATGATGATTCATATGATTAGAGATGGTACTGATAGGTGTTTGTTTGCAGGTTGCAAATTTACCTTCGATGCCGACTTCTTCTTTTGTGGAAGTTGCAGTTAGAGAGGAAGTACGCAAGACATCATTCTAATTATTCATGTTGAGATAGACTCCACTCATTTCACGGACGTAAGGATTCCAAATATGCAGATCTTTTTGTGTTTTATTGCCTCTTGTGTCGCTCTCGGTTATTCATGTTTTTTATCTGCCACATCAATTGTTCCGTAGTAGGTTTGAGTGTACTCGTTGGTAACAAATCCGAATTGTGATGCCATAGATTTTAAGCTTGGGACAATTATTTAAAAAAGGTTATGAAATTGAGAGAGTAAACCTTTTTCAAGTAATAGATTATTGTTAATATCATAGATTGATCCTCTTTCAAATTATCATAACTCATTAGTAAAACTTGATTTTCGTTCTTTTCTTCCTCAACAAAATTTGCCTTATAACTTTGATTATAAGAATTATAATAACATTCATAAGAGTAATATCCATACCTTTTGTAAACATAGCATTGTATTTCAGACCGTTTAGAGTTTATGCCATGTCCACGCCTCGGCCACATAAGACTAGTATTTCAGACCGTTTAGAGTTTCAGACCGTTTGTATCCATAACCTCGGTCTCTTTGGCTAGAATTTTCTCTAGCATCTTCATTATTTGGAGATTCTTGATTGGTCTGATTTCTGTCTCTTTGTCCTTGTCCTCTTCCTCTTTGAGAATTTGATTCTTCTTTATTTTCAAGAGCAAACTTAGCTTGTAGTTCTTGCTCCATAGTTTTGTCTTCTCCTCTTTTTGTAATCCTTTGTTAATTAACTTGAAGGGAACCCATAAGTTCTTCTAAAGATATTTTTTTCAAAACTCTAGATTCTTCAATCACAACAACAATAAAATCAAATTTCGGATCTAGAGATCTCAATATTTTTTCTATTACTCTCTTATCATTTACTTGTTCACCATTTCATCTCATTTGATGAACAATAGAAATGATTTTTGAGAAGTAATCAGAAATAGTTTCAAAAGTACCTTATCGTAATTTTTTAAACTCGGCTCGTAAAACTTGTAGACGAAGTTTCTTTACCTTATCAACACCACCGAATGCTTTTTGAAGCATTTCCCAAGCATCCTTTGAAGTATTTGCTAGAGTGATGATCTCGAACATTGTATCATCAAGCCCTTGGTAGATCGTGAACAAAGCCTTTTTCTCCTTCTTCCTTCTTTCTTTGAGTTATTTTCTTCCTTCTGCATTCATTGCTCCTTCTTCTGCTGAACTTGGTTCAACAAATCCATTTTCTACAAACTCCCATATATCTTGGGAGTCTAGAAGAACCTTCATTTGGATGCATCATATGTCATAATTTTCTTTTGTCAATCTGGGGATTTGGAGTTGGATGGTACTTGAGGAAAAGGTCATAGTTTAACCTATACTCTGATACCAAATATTGAACTTGATAGGAAGAGGGGACAGAGATATCAAACAGAGAAAGAGTAGGACAAACTTAAATCTTCTATATTTCTCTCAAGAAAACACTTTACAATTTCAGAAACTCTATTTCTCATGAACAACATATGGGGTTTATATAGTCCCCAAAGATACATTATATTAATTGTATTCAAGATGTTCTCTTTCAAGAAACCCTTTCAAGAACCAATAAACAATTTGACTTATCCGTTTATAGACTTTTAATCAATTTTTTCGATGTAATGAATCTCCCTCTTGATGCAATGAACCTTTCTTTTGATGAAATGAACTTCTTTATGACATTTGAACAAGTTTAATTCCAACACTTTGGTGGTTCTGCTAAGTCTGCGTATCATTTTCTTGCTTCTCAGTTGGGATGGTTGATCCTAATGTGGACTAGTTGTATTGTTTGTGGAAGCTTCCCGTGTTGCCTTTGTTGGAAACTTTTGCACCGCCACCTCTCATTGATCATCTCAACTAAGAGTGTGCAGTAATGCTACTACTTGTCCCTTTTGTCAATCTAAAGCGGAAACAATTAATCAATTCTTTCTGTGCGTCTTTCCTATTAAATTATGGCAACTCTTTAAATCTTAACTAGATATTCAATTTTTAATGAGCGGGTGCAGTGTCCCAATTCTGGTGGTCAAACCTTGTGGGTTCTAAATGATATTGGTCTTTGGTGAATATGTTGGGCTACGAATGATCTTGTTTTCAACCTCATTGCTTGTTCTGTTTACAAGATTTTTCATAAGATAGTAGAATTTGTTCTCTCTAATGACAAGGCCAAATCTTCTGATAGCATGGTGCATGAATTATGTCCAACATATGACATCACTAACTTATCCAAAATGTAGCTTGAATATATATGTTTCCGAATTGTAATCATCCCAAACTTAACTAAGAAGTATCTTGATATCTGATGTAGGCATCTACAAAACCCAACCTCACCATCCCTACACTCTATTTAGCATAGCAGCTTCAAGAGCCTTTCTTAAGTTGGCAAGACTGAAAAGAGTGAAAATTGCAAATAGCTAATATAATTTTGTAACATATACCAGCAACTTGCAAATTGCTTTGAACTACTGTTAAGCAAAGATTTCTGTTTTTCATAGATAATACTGGCTTGAGCTTCCCAGGGCTTACATATATTTCATTCATTTACAAAGACTTACATATATTTCAGAATAAAGGATTCATAGAAGAAGCAAGCATAGTACAATACACGTTTATTTACAAAGGCTTACATATATTTCAGAATAAAGGATTCATAGAAGAAGCAAGCATCGTCATACAATCAAAGTGGAACAGGATGTACAAGTAACAAAGAGATATATTCTTTCGTCTTCATAGAGGAGTTGGTGTATCCATCGATGTACTTATATAAATTTTCAATCATTCGTGAAAAATTAACAATCCTTTGAAGTAAAGCAACGGGGAATGCAGTTTGATTGAGGCACTCTTCGTTTATATCCTTCCATGCATCGTCAACTAGAACTTGGAGCTTCTTACATGCCACATGCACATTTGTTCCGTATTCTTTCATGTAGCATTGGACTGTGGAGGCAACATGTTCCCTAGTTTGTTCCAACTGTAAATTTCATGAAAAAAGAGGATTAATGATCTACAAATTGAATTCTAACAGATCTTTTCAGGATTTACATGTTCATTATATTAAAACAAATTGATAGACTATTATCAATAATAAGGTGTAGATGAAAGGAATTTGGGAATCTACAGATGTGGAAGCTTACGAATGGGAGTTTTTTTGTTTGTACTAGATTTCTTAATATAAAATCATTTAAGGAGTTCAGCAAAACTTTGATAATGCAATTGAGTGACACAATAAATGCTTTTGAGGAGATAAGTAGAAGGAATATTGAAGACAACTTTGGAGATTACCTATTAAACCTCAATTATGGTCCATCTCATCTAATTGGAGAAGTATGTTATTTTCTTCTTCTTTTTTTATGTTATCATATTTCTACTACGAGATAAATCAGTGCAAAATTTACCATGAAAAATGTTTATATAATACAAAACACAGGAGATTATATTATGACTATACCTCATGTGAAGTAATGTCATTCATGATACGACCAATTATTGCAGAAGCTTGGACAATCTTTGGGAAACTAGTAATCCACTCAAATGCCTCCTTAGTTGCTATTTCTCCCATTCCAATGAAAGAAGCACATTCGAGCATAGGATGTCCTGAACTGATGAGGGAAACATGTAGATGTTCTTCCAAAGTTGGTACGTAATGTTGATCTCTCCATTTGGATTCCTCAAAATAAGCTTTAGATAAATCTTTCATCTGTACCCAAGTAAAATAAAATCATTCCTTAATGTTTGTAATGCATGAGTAGTGTCTACAATTGGGACAATCTAAGTTCAATACTGTCACATCTCAAATGCTTATTGTTTACATTGGCCATTAGTGGATTCGTTTATTACTTATTTAATGCTAATTAATAAAAGTGAAAATAAGAAGAACCTTATAATCTCATCACTCACCGCTTCCTTTAGATAGGTTATGCGATATTTCTCACTGGAAGCCAATAAATCTTCAAACTCTTCAAAGGTGTGCATTAGCTTTAGATAATAATCTTTCATGTACTCTGGTAATTGATTTATAATCTTCACGTCCCACCTGCATATGTATTAGTTTCACCATCATTAGAAAAATAGAACATAAACACACATGTTATTTTGCTATACACAATGACTAAAACTATTGTGAGATATTTTATTTTCTTATGTGATATTATCAGTGGCACTTTTTGTTATCATCTATTGAGCCATGATAGTAAAAGGTAATCTGTCCATGGATATGAGATTTACTAACCTTTGAATTGCCTCAGTTAGTTGTTGACTCTCCTCCAATGTGCTATAAACATCATATATGTCGTCCAAAATTGAAGTAAGGGCAATCACCTTGGTCGTTATCACTCGTGCACGAGAATAATAGGCTTCAAAGTACACTCCCAGGATCCAGAAATAGCATTCCACCGATCTATCTCGAGCAAAACTGAGATTTTTTGAGGAGGCTAAATCATTCCACCACCTTCAAGTCATTCACAAATCAAAATGATTACATATCAATTAATGTTTGATGGAAGGAGAAACCAAGCTCAGCCATTAGCCTTCACTTGTTTACATTTGCAACTTGATTGTATCTTCTTTCCTTTATAAAAATCCAGAAGAAATATAGCTCCAGGGAATTCAAAAGTGAGGAAGAGCTTACTTGGTAATGTTCTTAAGTTCCTCGCGATGAAGAGATTGCAGCAAATTGAAGTCCAACTTTGCAAGCTCCAGGATGGCATCATCTCGTGTGGCGTCCTCTTGGTATATAGATATGTAATCTCTTGCCAAGAGCCTTCTAATTCTCCTACAGAGAGGTGTCTCGAGGTCAAGAGACACTTGCGTTGTTAATGGTGGTTTAAGATCAGCTAATGCAGACACTAGGCTATTCCTCGTAAAAGAGATGGCTTCATCAAGAATGATCTCCCCATGAGTCCCAAGGTAGGCTGCGTTGTACAAGCTTAACAGTCCTTTCACATCACTGCCCAAGGTAGACATGAAACTCCCTCCCTCATCTTTGAACTTGTTAAAGACAACTACAGAAATACATAAGATTTTATGTTTTGAGAAAAAAACAAACAGTCATATTATCATAATTAATTTACAGTTTTAAGTGATTACGTGATAATCAATACAATGACTTTTGTGTGTGATTTTTATGTCTATTTTACTGGAGAAAATATTTTTGGTACTGCCAACGTTTATGAGTGAATTAAAAAAAAGATGATTAAAGAAGATCGTATTGTTTTGGAATTAAAATATATATATATATATATACATATATATATATATATATATGTATATATATATGTGTGTATATTTATACCTTTATATATACATATATATATATATATATATATATATATATATATAGAGAGAGAGAGAGAGAGAGAGAGAGAGAGAGAGAGAGAACAAAGTACATCTTAATATTGTTGTTATAGGAGATCAAAACGTTTTGAGAAGTGTGAGGTCACTCATGTACAGAGAAGAAATTATGTAGCAAAATGACCAGCTAATATTGTTAGAAGCCACCGGATTGATTGTTCAGTGACTTCTTTTTTTATGGGCTGATTAAGTTGTCTTCTTAAAACAAAAATCCTCCATCATTTCTAAAATACAAATTAAATTACTTTTGCAAACATAATTATAGATAAAACATACAAATACATCTACTTTTGCAAGCATATTACCAGGGGTCACATGATACCCTTGTTGTCTCAGCAGGCGAAACCGGAGAGCAGTCTCGTAGAGACCATGACAGTTCAAATCGGCATCATGGACTCGTTTTAATGCTTCACTTATTTCTTTCTCGAAGTGATAACTCAATCCAAGAAGCTGGATTGAATCGACCAAGTCCATAGTTTGCAAGATGTCGGTAGTGTCCTTGAACATGCTTCTTACCTGCTCCATCAGTTCTGCAGCTCTCTCTTGCATCCTTGCATCGCACTCCTGCATACTCCATAGCATAGCATTTAATTGTTCAACCAACAAAAGAAAGAACCAAAAGAAAGTAGTAAGCGCACAATTTTCATGTTAATGAAACATTAACATCATTCGTTCTCGGAGAGTTTCTTGCCTAAAACTTAGAACAAATGTGAGATATATGTGTATATACATGCCTGTGTACTGGTGGAGGACTGGGCCTGTAAGATAAAGTAATCACCCCAAACGGTGGGATGGTAGCTTGCAGACTTGCGAATCACCACTTCATCACCTGGAACGTGTGGCTGCGAAATTACGTTCTCCATTCTGATCTGGAAGCAAGTGATGAGAGGATGGCGGGAGCCTGCAACCTTGTGTTGCAATTTATAGTCTTAAATCTGGTTTGGTTTCGTAAGTAACACGTTTTATGAGAAAGAAGATAACGAATGAGTCATCAGGGATTGTACGCTCCTTTTGGCTTGCCTTAAGTTTTAGCTTATCCATCATCTTTAATTGACGTCCTATGATTAGTTTTGCTTCTAATAATATAGGAAAAAGACGAGATATAATTAGTTTTGCATCCATCACCCTTTCTCTCACTCTCGTAATAGAAACTATAAATCATGTATATAATCGTATATTAACTTAAGTTTTATTATAAACTCTAAACAGTGTCAAACTCATCATATCAGTCTACTCACTCTCAAACAATAATAATATTATATAAACTATAGTTTAACTTTCAACATTTTTTCCATGTATGTATCAATCGAACTCTCTTTTAATTTAAATTTAAAGGGTTAAATCTCTTTCAAAATCTATCTACATATTCTTGTAGGAGTGATCCACTCATATGCGTTGGTTCATTTTGAGATGCTTCATCTTTATTCAATCATCAAACCTCCAATTTGATTAGTTCAAAGAAATAATTCTCGTTTCATTCGCATCAATCACCAAGTAAGTTTCTCTTCGTGCCTCATGACTTCTCTAGATGGCTTCCCTCTCACAAAGATGCTGCCGCAACACCTACTGCCATGTTCAATGTCAGGATTTTGTCGCCTGAGATAGTTATTTGTAATATTTAATTACAATCACATTGCGCCGTATGCAAGGATATATAAAATAATTAATTAAAAAATAACATGACATAACATAACAAAAAATTAAAACACAAAAGGGTTCATGCTAGAGAAGGTGTTTAGGACCAATTTTGAGCATAAGACTAAGTGAGGAATTCAAAATCCTAGCAAAGTAGATATTAAGATCAATAGTTTCATTTTGATTTGTTGTTAAGATTAAGATATAACCAAGGAATCTATAGGTTTTGTTGTTCGGAGTAATCAAGTTTCAGTAATAGAATTCTCAAATATTTTTCCCACATGTGGATGTGTGTGGTTGGTTGCACGGCATAGTACTAAAGCAGCAATGACTAATATCAAAGAAGGCGCACGAGCGATCGTCTCTTTGATGTAAATATGTTATTAACATACAAAAAAAAAAGTTCACATGAGATTTTTAGATGAAAGGATTTGGAAGTTGATTGCCCACATGTCGATGCTCTCACATGCTTGGCGAGGCCGACATGGGATAAACTTAAATCTATGAATTATTCGAATATATATTTATGCCATCATTACAAAACCCAAGGATGTATGACCTATGCAATGTAGATCCAATAGAGTATTTCTTTTTTTTTTCACCATTGGCAAGCGGGATTTGATTTCATGGCCTTACTATTAATCGTCAGGTTTGTTATCAGCTTAGCTGCTGTGTACATACTGTTATGGAGATTGTCTAAATCTGGGTGTACGTACTGTTAGATCATCTAAATCTGCTGCGTATATACTATTCATCGAATGTTTTGTTATCAGCTAATCTGATATCGTCAAGTGGTATAACATGATAAAAGTAGTCTCCACACACGCTCGGATGAAAGGCTGCAGACTTGCGAACCACAACCTCATCACCTGGACCAAGTGACTGCAATCCCATAGTCTCCATTTTTTACGTGGAAACTAAACCCGGGAGGTGGCGAGAGCCTATTGCCTCGTGTTGGAATTTGTAAGGAAAAACATTCGGTAGTTGTAGTAGAAAAATAACTCTTAGCCACAACTATCCACTTTGTGGAGGTTATGCTCCTCTTTGTCATTCATCGATCGTCTGTCAATTTCCTATGACGAAAAAAACGATTGCATCCACACATGGCCCCGTCACAGAGAGTCTGAGGTCGTATTCCTCATGGTGGTCCATGACTAACATATAAGGTTCTTTGTTAGCTCCATCAATCTCAATGAAACTATGATGGTTACGTGAAAGGGGACCGGTATGAGGTTATGTTCCTCCTACTAGCCCATTAATAATGAAGAAATAAATCTATCACGCTATATAATTCAATTGTGATTTAGCAATGAGATAAATTGGATTTTAATTAAAAGTATATACTCGAATCCAATTTAAATATTTAAATAATAATTAGCTAATTTTAAATTAAAAAAGGACGTACTCAAAAGCTCTCACCAATGTGGGATCGGGATATACAATCTTACTTCTAAATATTTAAGGATTATTTTCCTGACTTAAATCTTAAACTTAAATAAGTTAAAAATCGATATGTATTCATCTTATCTGCTTAAATTATATTTAACATATTTAAATAAAAGAAAACATGTTGGAATTCAACTTGAAGATCAGATTTGTATTTTACTTAATATAGAAAAATTATACTCAAAACATGTTGGATTTTACTTGACTCAAATTCAAATAAATACGTGTTTCCATCAAATAAATACAAGTATTCAAATAAATACTTTGTGAGTCTGTTTTCGTGTTTGACGCACGTCGGCGAACACGTAGATGTGCTTATCTCTTCTCTGTGGTGGATGACTTCAATACGGGGAGTCACCTGTAACTGCCGCCTCAAGTGAGATGTACATTTGGACTTAATGTGAGCTACAGCTACAGTTTTGTTTTTTTTTTTGGGAAAAAGAGAATGAAGTGGCACTTGAAGAAAGAGAGTTACAGCTGCTCGACAGGGCTGTCGCATCAGCCTTCCCAAAAACAAAAAAAGATGATTGTGACCAGAAGTGTTAAGTTGCGCTCGTACGAAGGGTAGCATCAGTCAAGACAGCAGACTCAGAGCATATCCAAATCTTGCTTAAGCCCTCCTGCTCTGTAAAATGTAGGGCTTCAAGAATTGCTAATCCTTACGATATTACAGTATTGTGCGCTTTACTTGCAGCATAGTCAACTGCTCTAACCCATCTGTTGGTAGGTTGCTATCGAGTTAAAGAGTATTCCGGATATTAAAAAATATATTATTAACAAATTCTAGAAATTAAAAAAAAAATTGAAAAAAGTTTTAAAAAGCAACTTCCTTGGAAAATTTGTCCAATTATACTTAAATAGTTAGGGAAAAAAAAATTGGATTTTACTTAATATATATTAGAAGAAAATTGTTTGAATTCACATCTATCTCTCTCATAGTCACATATGAGATTGTGAGGAGGAGGTTTCATTTGATAGATCACATATCTATGATGGGACCTCCAAATATTAAAGAATGCTTGATGAAATGTCTCGTACCACATCTATTTCATGGATAGCTTTCCATCAATCGGCCGACGAGTCTGTCCTCGTGTTTCAAGCCTTCCGGCGAACATGTGGCTGTGCTTATTCCCTTCTCTGTGGTGGATGATCAGCTCCACGACTTAGAAGTTATCTGGAACTGCAGCCTCACATGAGACACATTAGCACCTAAGAAAGTGAGTTACAGCTGCTAGGCAGGGCTGTTGCAACAGCGTTCCAAAAGGAAGAGTACCTCGTGAGTTCTCCCCCGAAAAAAAAATGCAAGATGGTAAGGGAAAAAGTGTTAAAAGTTGTTAGGGATGAAGCTGAACTCGACAACCTTCAACCTCATACGAAGGATAGAAATGTTAAAAGATAATCCATCCCATCTAGGAAACTGACCATGTTAGCATAATCATATTTAGGGCTTTTTTAATATCCTTCTACTATTACAGCATCGTATGCTTTAATTGTAGTACAATCAACTTCTCTCTTCTATTGACATTTTTTTTTTCCAAAAAGAAATATCAGTAGACTTCAACCTTTTTTTTATAGAAAATATACCAATATTATCCTTGTGTAATCATATGTAAATAATAAAAAATATTTAAACTAATTTCATATTTAAACTAATTTCATATTTAAAATAATAAGGGTTCTTGATGCAGTTCTTTAATTTACTCCTTCAAATTATAATAGTTCATCGTGTCTTGATGTCTTAGGATGAGTTCTTTAATTTACTCCTTCAAATTATAATAGTTCATCGTGTCGTAGCCATAATCATGGTGGAAGCAATAGTACTTGGATTTATTCGTCCTCTCCAATAATGTCTTCAACGGTTAAGAGTCTTTCAAGATCCATTTTTCTTTTATCTATAAAAGATTTTGGTTCTAGTCGATTTCAAATGAGTTGACTCAAAACTCGAGCGAGAAAGCTTATCATAACATATCAGGGTGTCCAAAATGTTGTACAGTAACATCTAAGTGCAGAAGGTGGTATTATGCTCTATCGAGTCAGTATTGTCGTCAAAGGCCTCTAGTGATGAGAGATAAAAGTTCATCGAGATTAGTTCCTTATGGATGTTATGAGTGAATGGGGACCGACTAGAGATGAGATCGATCAAACTTTCCCATATAGATTGATGAAACTCTCATGACATCTTTTATACGTATTGATCCATTTGCCATAGTCCAATCCTCATAGAGTTATCCATCAAGTCTATTAGAAGTGATGGTGTAGTAAATTTCATAATTACGGAACGAGTGCCTATAGGATTGATATGAAAAAATAAACCCACATTATAAACAGAAAATAAGAGGAACGTTTTATTTGCGAAATTTTATTATATATCTATATTAAATGCAATCAATTTATATCGATCGTAATTACTTAAAAAATACAAATCATGGATATAATATCTAACTAAGTCAACTATCTCCATGTGTCGAGTTAGCGTGGTAACATGATCATTGATAAAGACTTAGACAGGTGTATGCATCAATATTGTTTTAGAAAAGTAAATAATAAAAGCAGCATTTGAACATTAAATATTATAATAATTTATTAAGATCTTTACTAATTAAACTATATAATATCAAAAAATTTGACTATATAGTTTCCAAAAATGGATTATCCTTTCAAGCGAAGAAATACTGCACGGAGTTGGATTGAGCCACTCCTAATATATATCCTTCCATGCTTCTGCTACCAATCCTTGCAACCTCTAACATTCAACATGTCCATCTATTCCGTACTCTTTCATCGTAGCATTGGATTGTAGAGGCAACATGCTACCCATTTTACCAATACGGTACACTAACTATTTTTCATTCATCAGAAGTTGATGATAGGAGAACTCTAAAAGTCCATCAAGTCTTTCTTTTGTTTTCTGTTAATTTTAACATAATCTTTTTATTATCGTTTTGATATGACTAATTATTCAAGCAGCTTCGAAGATCTTTGGGAAACCAGTAATCCACACTAATGAGAAGGGAGAGAAAACAAAAAATCAAAAGAGAAATTAAAAATTAACAAGTAAAGAATATACCACAATGTCAATGCGAATTTAACATGGTTCCACAACTCCAGCTACTTCTACAAAAGAAATTAAATTTTCACTATGTATAAAAAATCAATACAAAGAATCACTCTCTCATGAGTTAACCTAAACTCAAATTTAAAATTTTTTATACATATTCTTATATAAATATAAAGAGCTCTTCTTTAGATCCTAGTTAGATGCATTCAAGAGAAACCTTATGAGAACTCAAAGTGTCTTTCATATTACAAAATATATTTTTGAAAAAAAAAATTAATTCAACTATTCTAAATATTTTGATTTCTAATATAAATCTAAATCCTACTTCGATAAGGAGTTTGAACTTAATTAGGATTACTCATAAGTAGTCTAAACTTAGGATTTCCTAAATCTTAAGAGTGATAGTGAAATATATGTGTATTTGATTAAGAAAAACAACGAATAGAAAATAAAATTTAAAGTTTAAAAAATAAATATGAAGCCACGTAATTATTATATTTGATCATTATAAACAGAAAATAAAAGGAATGTTTTATATGCAAATTTTTCTTATTTATTCTTGTCTTGGATATGACATAACTAACGCCTCTCTTCCTACAGATTTTGCATTTTACCTAAATATTGATGGCCCATAAGCCCGACATTGGTTAATGTTGCATTGGCCTTTTCTATATGAACCATAAGTTCTGTACATGTGGATCAATTAATTTAGGCCCATAACCATCGTACACGTTGAAATTTATGGATCTAATTATTCTAATGTGCTAACGTAGCCCATTGATATAGTTGTGATTTGAATGAACTCCGAATTTATATGTCTTAGGCCGGATATTAACTACCGTTTATTACAATTAGATCGTAATTACCGCCCTGCAAACAGCATGTTAGCCTTCGATTCTGCGATCCGATTCCCACCACCGACATCTCTCCACCTCTCATCTCGCTGCGTCTTTGCATCAGAAGTAACAACGGTCTCTGTTGAAACCCACGCTCAAAAGCTACCCCCAATCTGTGAACTAATCGCCACCACCAGGCGTTCGCACCCTTCCATTTCGCTACGCTTCTGCATCAGAGATGACACTGGGCTTACAGTTGGACCCCACCTAAAAGCTACCACCAATCATACAGCAGGTGGATTTCAGGTTAAGCCCGGATGTGTTGGAGAAATTTGTGGCTCTTCCGTGTCCATCAATCACCCGTACGCGGAGATCGTACAACACCGGAACATTACAGCTGGCAACGACGATTAACGAGTTCCTGCTCCCTTTTAAACCATGCTTAGGTCACCTAATTAGCAAGTAATTAAATCCCGAAATAATAGCAACAAACTCTTTTTTTATCATAAATAAATAGATACTGTTGTGTCGCCGGCTTTATCGAGATCGGTACCGCTCGCTTCCCGTTCGCTCTCCGTCGGGACGGATTTGCGTGGAGATTTGGGCGAATTTTTTTTGACCTCCAGATCTTCGATCCGCCCATTCGTTTGCTGGAATCGCCGGCCGCCGATCGTGAGAACCGGTGCTTGGATCTCTCGTGTTGGTGAGATCTTCTAGGATTCCTATTTGGTGGTCGAAGGCTGGTGATTTGATTGTTTTCAATCGGAGTTGTGGGCGATTGGATATTTGCATCGATTTGGTGGGCTGTAGGGAATAGTGCTTTTTTGGTTGGATCCTTTGGTTAGAGGATTTGGTACCCGATGACTCGGATTCCTTGTAATGTAGGTTTTTGGGACCTGGAATAACGAATTCTGGGGTGTTTAGATTGGCGGATTAGATAGTTCTGGTTGTATTTCGGCGCGGAGGTGAGTTGTAGGGGGATTACTGGCGATTTCCGGAAAGAGAAGGAGGATTTTCTTTTATAACTTCAGTGATTAGGAGAATTCTTTTCTGAGTTTATTATTCTGGGTCAATTTGGCTTGGATCTTCAACTATGGAGCACGTGGTGGCCGGAAAATTTAAGCTTGGCAAAAAGATTGGTAGTGGTTCTTTTGGAGAGCTTTATCTCGGTATGTTATTTTCTTGGATATGTGTGCATCATTTATAAATTCCTTTCATGCCTTGCCTTCTACTTATGCTCACCCCATATTTCTTGGTTTATTTGATTCAGGTGTCAACATACAAAGCGGAGAGGAAGTGGCGGTAAAGCTTGTATGTATCATTGCTTAGCTTGAATTCAAAACATTCAAAATTTTAAATCTAGACATATGTGGCTATTTTTTTTTTTTAACTTGAATTTGAATCGATGATAACACTAATTTTTTTATGTGAGAAGTTACAAAGGTTTCCACGTATGACTTCTACCCTAGGTTTACATTGGCAAGTTTACCAGTTGAAACCATGTTACAGTCTATTAAATTAAGGTGTGAAGGTGGCACAATGCCTGCAACAAACGTATACATTGTTGCATAATATTTGAAACTTTTACATCCTCCATGATATTAAGCCCATTGATCTTGGATGTTACGTATTAGGTCCCATCTCCAAAAATCTAATGAGTGAAATGGTTGCTTGTTCAGTAATCAATGGAGATCAGTTTAATGTGAATTTTGTTCCTTGGTGTGTAATATGTGTTTGCAGGTTTAGCTTTTAGGAAGTTTTTAAACTTGCACCGACCACTCTGTTTTGTTTCTGAAAGTACATTAAAATTTTCTAGTTTGCTTCAGTACTGTATTCATTTGTGATTCTGATGATCTTGATCATAGTCTTGTACTTTAGTTTTGTCTTTATAGCAATCTACTTTTGCTATTCTTTTTAATAGCACATGAGATCTGAAAATTTACCATTTATGCTTTAATATTGGCAGGAGTCTGTGAAGGCAAAGCATCCTCAACTTCATTATGAGTCAAAGTTGTATATTCATCTCCAAGGAGGAAGTAAGTTGTTAATCTATAATTATGATTCATCTTGTTTGATTGGACATTGCCATTGATGATTTTATTTTTGTGTTTTAATCAAGCTGGAATTCCCCATCTAAAGTGGTTTGGTGTGGAAGGAGAATACAATGTCATGGTCATTGATCTTCTTGGGCCTAGCCTTGAAGACTTGTTCAACTACTGTAACCGGAGGTTTTCACTGAAATCAGTGCTAATGCTTGCTGATCAATTAGTATGTGCACCACGTTGTTACCTGTCTGCTGTAGCTCTAACCTTTCTAACGTCTAATTTTTGATACTTTTCTTATGGGACTTTCTAGCAATGTCATAATACCTGTGTTTTTTATCTTGTTAAAGATTAACCGAGTTGAGTATATGCACTCAAAGGGGTTTCTACACCGTGATATAAAGCCAGATAACTTTCTTATGGGCCTTGGTCGTAAAGCAAATCAGGTGTGTTATTGAATTACTGGAAACTTCAGTTACTAATTGCCCTTCAGACTGATAGATTGATGGCTTAGTTCTAGGAATATGTGATGATAGTTCTTTTGGACTTCAAATCATACTATGATGTTTTATTTTCTTGTTAGGTGTTGAATTTGTTCATGCAATATGGCAATGCAACTTGTGCTTACCTAAAAGTTATATTACACGCTTCTGAAGGTTAGGATAGAACATTTTTACCAAAGATATTGGCAATTGATTGACCAGTGGTTTCCTCACTATGCTCAATATGGTGCATACAAAAATATGGAATGTCAGTTATACCATACAATCCAACTTGATATTAGGCAAGTTATGAAGATCGAGGAAAACAATCTCCAATTACTGTGCAGATTGTAGTTGTACCATCATCTTATATGGCATTTAACCATTCACTTGATTATTTATATCTAGTACTTCCCTAACCAGGTATACAGTCAGAACACACAGGTAAAGATTTTCTTAACAACTCACTTGGAGTGAATAGTTCTTTAGTTTTAGGTATCTGAATGACGAAGCACTTATTTAGCATATATAATTTGTTTTATTTAAAAAATCTTTAGCATATTCCATTGATCTGTGTCCTAATTTGCTGCAACCTGGATGTTCCTGAAGAGCACATTTATTACTAATCTTTGGTTGGTTGTTTTTTCATCGGAGTCCAGGGGTTGGGTCTGTGATGGTTGGCAAAATGATGATGATGGATTTGATGATGAACACAGATGCTCAGTAGCATCATCCTCCATAGGATTGTATCCCTTAGTGTATTGCTCAACAGCAATTCCTTTCTTCTCACCTTGTTCTAGTGATCCACTGTGAATCGGAGAGGTCCTATATCATTTCCAACCAACAGGCTTGATTCCCAGACATTTATTCTCTTGCATCTACTAATGGATAGAGAAAAAGGAACTGTGATATAGTGGAGATCATTATTCCAATAAGCATCCATAGTCGATGCTGTAGTTGGTTATGTTTGTTAGGTGCTATGCTTATATATAGCTTCGCTATAAGGCAGATTATGTTTATAGTATCTGATATTTCAGGCTATTGGTTGTTCCTAAAACTGATCACAGTCTGGCAAGGCTTTGGTCAACAACAACACAAAAGGTCTGAGTAGTGGGTATTTGGACTTTGGCATGGGGGCATTATCAGGGATCTTTTAATGCCAGTGTGGCAATAGTATAGAGGTGCAGGGATCTGTTTTAGTTTGTCTCAAGTTGAAATTACAGCAACCACATCAATCATTTATGTAGAGATTGAGAAACCAGATTATGAAATAATGGCTTTAGTCATGTACTCCCAGCGTTTTATGCTGTGTTCTTTGTCTTCTTCATTCTGTTTTCTTGTTTGACATTTGTTATTTACTCTCAGGTTTATATCATTGACTATGGCCTTGCAAAGAAATATAGGGATCTTCAAACTCATAAGCACATACCGTACAGGTAATTATATCTTAGTCCTGACATGTTAATGTAAAAGCTTTACCAGCCTGCAAAGAACTCATGCCTACTTATGGTAGTTTTTTAATTAACTGTTGCTGTAGTGAAAATAAGGCTAATTTCAGGATAGCATTTTAAATAAGAGAACCTTGAAAACTATTTTTTTTCCCTTTCGTAATTGATCTTTTTGTTACCACTTACTCATGAAATGAAAAGGATTTTATATGATCTAAAATATGCATCTCTCTTATCATTCAGTTTTTAACCTCAAGATGCAAACCCAGAAAGGAAAGATAAAAGGGAAAATTGGAAAGAGAGTAATTAAGATTAGTTTAAATTCTTCTAAGTTTGTTACTGATCTTAAGTAAATACTGTGAACAAGAATGAAGTACTGATGAGTCATGAATAAGGGACTGCTGAATTATTTAAGTCAAGAGTAAGTGATGAATTTGGATCTGCATTTTGTATGGAATTTAATTTTGGAAGGAAACAATATGCTGTAGGAGACAATAGAAGTTGGAAAGCATAACACAGAGAAAATTTTGGCTATTAATAATTAAATTGACAGAATATTTTAAAGGCAGAGTAGTTCTTCAAAGTTCAGACCTTCGACGTTTCTATCTTTCTATAACCAATTTGCTAAGGTGGTTAATTTGGTTCTCTCTATCTTGCCCTTGTTTTATTTCTTGTTTTCTTCTGCCAAATGTGTTCGATATCATTTACAACTTCTAAAATGGGATTCTTATGCATATTCAGGAGTTGAGTTTTTGAGTCCTTGCGTTCCATATCTTTATGGACACATGTAATGTTCTTTAGCAATTGGTTATTGCTTATTAATTATGTAAGATGTTATGATCTTTACAGGGAGAATAAGAACCTAACGGGAACAGCACGTTATGCAAGTGTTAATACACATCTTGGGGTTGGTGAGTTTCTTCCACCTAATTTCACATATCATACATCTTGTGCTAACTCATATTGACATTTTCATTTCTACATGCAGAGCAAAGCCGACGAGATGATTTAGAATCTCTTGGCTATGTTCTTATGTATTTTTTAAGAGGAAGGTTAGCATCAATTTGTTGTGCTGTCAGTTACTTTCATTTATAGAATTTGATGACACTTAACATAATATGTCTGATGGTCATTCTTTGCCTCAGCCTTCCTTGGCAAGGGCTTAAAGCTGGCAATAAAAAGCAGAAGTATGATAGAATTAGTGAAAAGAAAATGCTTACTCCTGTAGAGGTAACTCGGAATCTTCTTTTTACCTGTTTGATGAAGAACTTGATTATCCAGCATCTTCTATATTTTATTCGCACAATAAGGAATACGAATGAGAAAACTTTTGGACCATCTTTTTTTGTGAATCAGGCACTTTGCAAGTCATATCCATCAGAATTTGTATCATACTTCCATTACTGTCGATCATTGCGATTTGAGGACAAGCCAGATTATTCATACTTGAAGAGACTTTTCCGTGACCTATTTATTCGAGAAGGTAGATCCAATATTATATTTTCTGGCCATTTTTACACATGTATATTTTTAGTTAAATTTTTACTAAGCATCTGGTTTAAGCTTTCAGCCACTTCAAGTCTTATCCACCTAATCCACCTCTCAATGTGTTATTCACAGGGTATCAGTTTGACTATGTTTTTGACTGGACCATATTGAAGTATCCTCAAATTGTTGCTAATCCTCGAGTACGAGTATGCATTCAAGAACCCATAATGCTGTAATTCTCTTTCATCATTTTCACTGTCTCCATATTCCAATTTGTGTTCTCCTGCAGCAATCGAGTGATAGAATAAGTGGAGCTATTGGTCCGTCTTTTGGTAGGTCAGAAAGAACTTCAGGTCTGTTTCTTTTCTGAAGGTCAAATGTAAGCATAAACATAGTCTGCCCTGCTCAATTATTTATGGTCTTAATTGGTTGGGCCAGAGATTCGCGATAGATTCTCAGGTGCAGTTGAAGCATTTGCCAGGAGAAATGCATCAGGTTCTGGCCATCATGGTGACCATTCCAAGCACAAAAGTCCTGACAATGCACTTATATCATCCAACAAAACTGTAATTCTCTCTCCCTGTTTATTTCTGAGGGGAACCTTCAATGTTGCAAGAAAGTTGTAATAGCCATCTCCCTTGTAGTTCTACTGTAAGCTGACATGTCGGCTGCCATAACAGTGTTTTTTCTTGTAATTTTAGGTTGATTCAGATAACAGCCGTCCGACATCTCACCATGGGAGTACATCAAAGAGAGCTGTCTTGTCAAGCAGCAGGCAAGGCTCTACCGAACATAGTGAGCCTCGGCCTAGCAGAACAAGCAGAATTTTATCCAGCAGCAGCCAGCCAGCCAGTGGTCAAAGAGTTAAGCAGCCTGTGGTAGATTCTAGGTCATCATCCATCTCCAGAGCTGCAGTTAGAGGAACCCATAGTGAATCCCTTCTTCGGAGTCTCGATCTCCTCTCTCTTGGTGCTGAGAAAAGGAAGTAAAGGAAAAAGCTAGAGATGCTGCTGGTCTTGGAGGGATAAAGTGTTGCTTAAACCCTCCTCAACTATCATTTCCTACGTTCATGATGCAGTGTCCATATTATCTTTTGTTTGATGGCCATAAGATGTAATATAAAGCCAAACCTTCCAATTGAGACATTCAATAATCATATCAAATCTCTGTGATACCTGCTTTGGGCAATAGACAGCCCCAGAGCAAGTCAGTTGTTTGTTGGTTCCCCGAGAAGATCACACATTCATTCATCTGAGACATTAGAAATCAACTTCAGTCTCTCTTCATGTTGTGATCACACAATATTCCTGTCTCCTCTCTGTTACATTCTGTACTAGAAGGTTAAAGCAACGAGGGGCAACTGTTATATCACCCCTTTCTTTATCATTGAAGTTTTGTCTCCAAACAATCTGCATGTTGTCCTGCACTATACCAATGTGTCTGCAATAGATGTATGGCTTTTGTGTGTTGATCCACATGCATCAAGAGAACATGGCACCGGATTTATGTGAAGCTCATATCTTGTGGCTTCATCCTTGTCCTCGGTTTGGCTCAAGGGTAACTTTCACTCACCTTATGTACCCAGAGAAGTTGAAACTATAAGAGACTAGTCAAAATTATATGTTATATCCGGAAAAACAATACACATCAAAATATATCCATAATTTAATGTGTCCACTAATGTACCAGCTATCATTCGCTCAAAAGGTTCAAGGTCAAATAATACGTTTTATCTTTTCCACATTAGTATACAAATTTGGAGAGCCATGTATATGGTGTAGAGAGAGAGAGAGAGAGAGAGAGAGAGAGAGAGAGAGAGAGAGAGAGAGACTCAGGCCAAAGTTCTCTACGTAACAAAAGATCTGAGAAAAAGAACCTCTTGTACAATCTTTTTCACAAGATAGTCCAACAATTGGTGTCCATTAAGAAACTAAAACTGATAGGAGCACATAGGTGTGTCAAGATGGGCATTGAATGAAGTGTGCAAGCAACCTCAAGCTCAGGATGCATTCTGTTTCTGGAGCTTGCAGGTTCCTGCACCGATAGTGCCACCTATCTGAACAAGGTCATACCATAAAAGGATCATCTGACTACATGCTATGAATTAAATGACGACAGAGGAGCTTTCGATTTGTTTACCGGACACGTTTCGTGACCTACTGGTGAGAAGACGCATGAGAGGCCAAACATAGAGCAAGTCTGGCACATCCATGAAGAGTTTACAGATCTAAAGACCAGGTAACGGAGCGAATGACCAACCAGCTAAAAAAAGGAAGTAGAACCTCGAGCACCTTATAGACATAATTGAGGCAACTCAAATCGAGGAAACACTCGGAAAGCCAAGCCGCAGTCGGCAAAGAATTGCAGAAAGCAATAAAAACTTGATGCAAGATGTAATTTACAGCCATAAAAGGAACAAGATCCACTTGAACCGCAACGAAGCTCTGACTTTCTTCTGGTCAACAATTGAATTGAGCACTGAAATAAATATAGATTACGATACACATGTTATCGAAGTGGATCCGTGGCGCAATGGTAGCGCGTCTGACTCCAGATCAGAAGGTTGCGTGTTCGATTCACGTCGGGTTCAATCCCCAAAATTTTAGTTTTCAGTGAGACTATTTTTGTGTTTTGGCCGTCCGATGCCAATCAAACGATAAATATAACGCACTCCGATTAGCTACAAATTAAGTGTGGGTCCCACCGTGGTTTCGTTTGCTCGGATTTTTATGGCACGCGGCCAAGCGAATAGGAAACTTGGCCTTCTCGGTGCCAACCGCCTCTCTCGATTAGAAAGATCTGAAGCCTGCAGACCTGTCTTGGCTCCGCAGCAGCATAGAGACCTACCTGTTAGAATCACACTGCTACTTAAATCTGTTTGCACGGCTAAGATTATTACTGTTATCTGTTCATATCTTCTGAAAACTCTATTAGAATCTCCCACCTCCTCCTCCTCCTCCGCTTTCCGCACCTTATCTCCATCCAAAAGTTTTCTTTCATCCGCTGAAGAAGAATATTCAGCGCCGGTGATATTGTTTTCTAAGGTGATAGATTACATGAATGGTTGCCACATTTATCTTTGATCCCCTCCTTTCCTCGTCGTTGATGCCATTCTTTTAACATTGATCCCCTTAATTGCCACGTCCTTCATCTTACAGTGTCAACATCATCGTTGGATCTTTGGTTTTGTCGAGTTACGAACCAAAGACATACGGCCAGTATTGATGTTGCTTAGGCTTCTTGGAGTTTTAGCTTTGGAACTTTGATCCGATCCGATCTGATCTGTGGTCATACGGCCAGTATCGGATCGGGTCTGGTAGGTGGTACAGACCCGACCCGATTTTATGTCCTCGACGCCTCCATACTCCACACCCCCATCGGCGGCTGTTCTTCCTCGTGATGATTTATCTCCCAACTGAGTCTCCACTTTTGATCCTTCATCCATCTGTTTGCCTTTGCAGGAAGAAGAGAGAAGAGGAAGAATAAAGGCTGTGTCTTGCTTGTGATCCTTGGCCCCTGCTCCTTCAGCCCTTTGAATAGTTTCAGACATTTCTGGACGCTTAGTATGATCATTTTCTTGATAATTTCTTCGTAAAGCCTTCGATCATTCAGGTTCTCGCTATGATCATCGGGTTCCCCATAATTGTTTCTCCTTCAGGACGATGTTGTTGGTGATTTATTTTTTCCCCGCTTTGTTGGCGTCTGGGATTCTCTGTTTCTCTCACCTCTGTATTGGAGATTATTTTATGCGGTTTTTCAGTGTGTCGATTTTTTGGTTGGAACATAGGAATTGATGGCGACTCATTAACCGATTCAGAAAAAGACAGCTTTTTTTAAGCAGGAGTAATCAATTTGGAAAATGGATTAGAAAGTCCAGGAGAGTAATCCGATGTGGAACCCTTGGCTACAGTTCTCACAAGCTGTAATCAGATCAGATTCCTCGGAAGTTAAATGAGGATGTTTTAGATCGTCGGGCAAATGATCTTGTTCTTAATGAGACTGGCCGATTACAATAAAAGATTGTCTTTTTCTTTTTTATTCTTGTTCCTGTTAAGATAAGCTCTCTTCTCCTCTTTAGAGTCTTTTATCGAGAGATGTTTCTGTCATTTAGAATGTTAACGATTGACAAAAATAAGAAAAACCTTGATATCTTGAAATCAAATCATTAGTTACATATGCTGTATTTTGTTAAAATCATGACTCTGAAAGTTTCTTTTTTAATATATATTCGTATGTTTAGCATTTTTTATGAAATATGTGGTCCGATCGATCTTGATCCAAACAAAATGTGAAATACATTTCATATATTTGTCTTATTTGGGTTTTTAGTTGGCTTTTTGGTAGAATTGGACCAGTTGGTAGCGTGCGATTTGGTCACCAAAATGGTCGCTTTTCAAGCAACCGGCAATGACCTTCATTTTTGAGTCGGGTCTTTTTGGAAGAGGGTAAGTGGGGTTCCTTCTCGTCTCCCCTTCTAATGGCATAGGCACCCTTAGGGCTTTTCTTTCTGACGATTTACTGTTGGTTTTCGATTTATTTTTGGTTCTTGGCCTCTTTCTGTGCTGCTGCTACACTGATTATGGTCAAAATCTTGGAAAAGACAGCTTATTTGGAAATAAATCAGAAAAAGAATTTGGCTAAATCTTGGACTTGCATCTGATTTTGTCTTCTTTGTTCTTCCTTCTGAAATGAATCTTTGATTATCTCGGATTGTTAAAAAACCTTTTATTTGTTTTCATTTCTTCTTGTTTTTATGCTTAGAATTGGGAGACGTGTGTTGACTGCTCATTTTTGGATACATCTGAGTTGTTCCGAACATCTTATTTTCAGGAAGATTTAACCTTGTACTGATGTATTCTCCTTGGTTTCGTTGGATCTTGGTTTGGTCCCATGCATGACATTCTTGTTGTTGCCTTCTACCAGTGAGGTTGGTGGGATGCAGTCTTCCTGTCCATATTGGATCAAGTATTGGTAGATGGGAAGCAGAACCGATTTAATCCAATGTAATTCTCAGTTGAATGAGCTCTCCCGGTACTTATCAGATTGGGTCTAGGGAGTATGTGCAGACCTGATTTAATCCAATATCATCAGCACCTATGTATCTTGAGCGGCTGTTCTTCCAATTTTGTATATGAACTAATAGAAGATGAGGAAGAACAATAACGAGATTGTGCTTATAATTCTTGGCCACGGTCCTGTTGAATTGTTTCAGACATACCACATGAAGTTGTTGCTACGGTCATAGTGGGCTACCTATTTTTCTGACCCTTTGGTCAAAGTGTTTTTAGCTTCCGTTTCCTTTTTCAAACTAACTATTTTGGTTTAAGTATGGTGGTGCTTTTGCTTTGTTTATTCAGAAATTGATGGTCACTCATATATCAATTCAAATTGGAAACAGTTTCTCTTTGACCTAGACTAATGGATTTGAAAAGTGGAACGGAAACTCCTCAGGAATCTGGTGTGGAATCCTTCTTCAACTCAGCTCCACCTCTCAAAGATCGTGATCAAATTTCTCAGAAGTTAGAAGACTTCATCACTAAGATTTCTATATCATCAGGCAAATAATCATGTTCTTATCATATCTATCTTCGTTATGATAAAAAATTGCTTTTCCTTTGGTGTTCTTGTTTTCTTTTTGGTTCTTGAGTATGTGTTAAACTGGAATTTTCTAAATTGTGGGGTTTCTCTTTTTCTTTTGGTATCTTTCAGAAAGTGGGAAACCTATTAGGGTTGTTTGTGTGACTTCTGGGGGAACAACTGTTCCTTTGGAGCAGCGATGTGTCCGTTACATTGATAATTTCAGTTCGGGTAACAGGGGAGCTGCATCTACAGAGTATGGTTGACTTTTTCTGTCTAATTGTATATGTTTTCTGAGCTTTTCTAGGAAAGTTATGTATTTGAACAGTTATCATGTTGTAGGTACTTTGTGAAGGCTGGATATGCAGTTATCTTTGTCCATCGTCGGTAAATATTCTTCTTTTCCTTATTGTATTCTGGATGATCTTTTCAATATTTGTTGCTAAACACTAGTTGTCTGTGATTTCAGGGGAAGCTGCCAACCATACTGCAGATATCTTCCACAGGATTCATTTCTTGATTTTTTTGATATAGCAGAGAACTCAACTATCAAAGGTTTGTGTATCTACTTCCCAACTATTGCGTAAGCTGGATAACTTGACTCTTTGGCTTTCATGTTGTTGCTGTCCTATGTGGCCATTGAGATTCATTCCTGTTAATTTTTGGAGTATGATAACAATGTCAACTGACTTGGGTATTGGGGCAACCCTATACCCGTAATTACAACTGAACTTTTCATGGTCCACAGAATTTTCAATAATTGCATGGAAGCTGAGAGTTGTGAAATTTAACTGGGACTTGGGAGTACAAGCATGGTTGTGGTATGATACTTGGGTATCATTTGGTTGTTGTCTGATACTGGGTTAACATAGTTTATTTGGAAAAGAAAAGAAGTTAGCAACTCTGCTTTTTTTCTTATTTTTTTTCTGGGCTATTTGTCTCCACATCTTTGTGGGATACTCATTGATTAATTTAACATAATCCACTTTTATGCTTGATATAATATTGTTACTCTCTGTCCATATTTTTCTAAATTCTTCAAGATGCCCGTTCCATGTATAGATTCAATAGCACATATTTCTTACTAGATCTCATTGTCAGTGTGTGAGCCACATGGTACGGTGGTCAAGGGAGCAATTAGGGACTATCGAAAGGTATAGAGCTGGTCTGATCTGTATACTATGTATCAAAACCTATAAGAAAATTTAGTATCTCATAATTATACTAATCTGTCACCAAAGTAAATAATAACCAATGCAGAGTATCTTTTGCAGGCAGTTGAAGAAGGCTTCTTGCTGAAACTTCCATTCACCACAATTTTTGAATATCTTCAGGTTGTTGAGATCTTCACAGTGCTATATGTTTTCTGCAAAAGAAAGTGTGTATTACAAGTCTGTGATGCCCAGAATTTAGAATTCTGTAGATATATATTCTCTCCTAGTTATACCAAGTAAAGATACGTGCTAAATGATTTTGCCAAATTGGTTTTAGATACATATCTTCTGCTGATGTCTGATTGTGCTCTTTCTCTATATATTGTTAAGCCAATTATTGCACTAGATATTGTCAAAACTAGATATATTATTTGGTTGCAATAATATTGATTTTGTTCATTTATAAAATTCAGCTGTACTGTACCACTCAACCAACTCTAGATGTCATTTTCTTTGTTACATTTTTTAATCTTGAACAAATAAATAACTTCAATGAATTATGCTGAAAATTTCTGTCCAGGGAACATTTATATTTTAAACCTTATATTTTTCACATGATAAGTGAGAGGATCTTTTTTCCCTTGCATATTGTCAGAGCTGCTGTTCCCTTTTGCATGCAAATTAAAGAATAATCAGTAATTTGTACTCCGAATGTATACACACCAGTGTTTTATTTTAAGAATGAATTGTTGAATGCAATTCATCTTTGAGTGGCCTAACTCCACATACTTAAAGATCAACAAAGGTCATGGAGTTATTGGATGAAAATCAAAGTAATCTAGGTTTCAACAAATTGGTGGTCTTGGATGGAAGAGAGTAGCAAGGCTGTCACTTCCATATGTATATCAAATATCCAGTCTATGTTGTTGCTTACATGGGTAAGAAAAAAGTTCCGGAGAACTAATTGTCCAGCCATAGTCATCCTTTTATATTTCATGATTGCATGCCAACTGATTCTGATATATTGGATCAGTTTAGTGTACTTGTGTGAATAAATTTATTAATTTAGAAACATTATGGAATTTACGCATAATCTTTCTCCACAGTTGTTGAGTAGTCCTATTTGCATTTTATGAACAAATTACTAATGTCTTTTCTGTGAACAGATTTTACAGATGGTGGCTACATCAATGAGATGTCTTAAGTCACATGGGATGTTCTATCTTGCTGCTGCAGTATCGGACTTTTATGTACCTTGGGAAAACATGGTAAGAATATAAAAATACTTGATCTGCTCCAAGCTGATCAACTAGTTTAGTTAGTTTCACTAGGAAATAATTTGGTTCATACTTTAGAAGTCACATCAAATATTTGTTAAAATAAGGTCATATTGATATCTTTTAAGTAATAGATCTGAATGTGACATCATAACCTACTCATGACGTCTTATGCAATTACCTCCAGGAAGACACATCTTGAATCAATCTTTGTGTATATGCTTATATTTTTGTTATTATTATTCAACAGGCAAAACATAAGATCCAATCTGCAGAAGGTCCTCTGGATATGCGACTCAACCAGGTGCCTAAAATGCTTTTGGTGCTGCGAAAAGACTGGGCTCCTGCAGCATTTTGCATTTCATTCAAGGTTAGTCCATTTATTCATGCTACAACACAGAAACAACTCTGGCAACTTGAGTCCGACTTCTGTGAGTCCAATCTAGAATTTTCTTTGAGGTTAATAGAAGTAGAACATGCTTAAAAGAGACATCTGTTGTCTGCATGCTATACTGGCTAATGAACTTCATTAATTGACTAAGGTGGTGATAGACCCACATTGTTTCCTCTCATGCATATATGATCTGTTTCTGTTGAACTTTATGTTCTCTGTGATTTCCATGTTACCATAATTACTTAATGGAAGCAAATTCAGTGTATTTTCAGTGTCATTTCCAATTTGTACAGATTATGTGATTGAATGAAAGCGGCTTTATAGAAATAACAATTAGAGAGGATTTACATTATAGCTGGCCCTATAATGATGTTATTAGTTACTTTGGTCTGGACCATGATTTAGATTTGATTATAAGATACATTGGTTCGATAAGTTGCACATCTTGTTTGATTTAGTGTACTCTTGTCATTTTTGTCACACAAGACTTACTTTTACCGGAAAACAGTTGGAGACAGATCCAGATATTCTGCTTCAGAAAGCTGACATGGCAATGCGGAAGTATGGCATGCATGTTGTTGTAGCAAATGAACTGGCGACTTACAAAAGGGAAGTCTCCGTCGTTACAAGTGGAGAAAAAACTAGAGTTTGTAGTCATGGACAGGATCATGACTTGGAGGAGGAACTCATCGATATCCTCGTGGCTAGGCATTCTGAGCACATCAAGAAGTCCTCTGGAATAGATGTAAACGAAGCCCTGTAACATATCATTTAGTGATTACAAGGTGTCCATGGAGACCTTGTTAAGATCAATGCTCACAGATCAGCAAGACAGCTTTTTGAATGAGTGCCCTTTTTTATCTAACAAAGGCCCAATTTAATCCTCTTGATCATTCTGTGGTTTGTAACTTGTGTGAGTGCTTTGTTGAAGAACATGTTGTGGAGCAGTATTTGCTAATGACAGGAAGAGTTCTCTTTTGACATGAGATTCCTTTCTCTTCAAGCCATATGTTAGATCTCCAAATTTGTAAACCTATGACAATCTACATTTTAATAAATAAGCAACTCCCTCGCCCTTTTCGTTTCTTTTCTTCTTTCCCTGAAGCATAGGTTCAGATTTCCAGTTTTCGTGCTAAACCCTATTACAGCTCCAAGATTTTTGTTTGGAAGTCTCATCTAGATAAATGAACCAGAGAGGTATCACAAGTAACCAATGCAACTGCAAGACAAGAACCTAACATACAAATCCACTTTCCAGTTCTGCAGAGAAATAGTAGTGCAAAACTTGCAACAATTCTTGGTTGATTGTCTGCAAAGCTATATAAGACAACCTCATGCACAATATATAGACTTTACATCAGGCATTGCGGGTCATTGCCAAACTACATGACATGCAATTATCTGTCCATTTCTGGTGCTTCCTGGAAAGCAGCCTATGATTTTTCTGCATGGAATACATGACCCACATGTTGTCCTCATAAAGAACAGAGTTACAACAATAAGTGTATGACATACTCATAGACAAACTTCAGAGGCAGCTTCATTGTCCATAAAACATGGAGCTTCAATAGATATTTACATAACATCTACACTAGGGCACCTTTTCCAGTTTGAGTGCTGAATAAATTCCAGAAAGAAGTGCTCCAGGATGGTTGATGGTAACCAAATTGCAGATGTCAATTCCCTCGGCCAGCTGATTGGTGGCTGGTGCTGAAACATCAAGTTACCAAGGTGCTTGATCTCAAGATTGCTAAGTTGGATCATGAGGACGAGCAGCCCATAAGGAACTAAGCGCACGAAGGCGTTGGAAATAGTCACCCAAGGCAAGCAAGCCTCGTGCTGCTTGGTGGGTTGTGAGGATGCTGTACATCTGCCTCAAGGCCTGTTGCCGAAGGAGGTCTGCCTGTTTCAATATATAGCAAGAATGATTTCATGTTCAGGTTGAATACCCAGAAGCAAATTTCAAAACAATATAGAGTTAGTTGTCATATATTCACTTATGATTTCTGGTGTCAAAGGATGAACATTTTAACAAAAGCACATAATACAATAAGAATAATAACAAGAGACCAACTTTTAAACATTAGAAGTATTACTTTGTGTGGCAAGTGCATGTTCATCACTATTGATGCTATTAAACCATCCTGCAGAGAGGAAGAGGGTGAAAGGTAGAGGAAAAGTTTGTGACATGAACATCAGGTCATGCAAACTCAGTTGGAAAACTCATCCTAATACTAATGGCAAAGGCAATGCAGATTCAGAACCACAGAATAGGATCAGATGCTATCTAGATGAAAATAAATGGATGAATAGTTAAGAAGATTATGAACCTTAAAAATTTATAGAGGATTAAGAAGATATCTATCAGAAACTACGAAGAAAACAGAAAAGGCAAGCAGTGGACAGTGCTGCAATTTAAAGAGGCCCTTTGTGTTATCAAACACATAATCCTTTTTGTACATCTTATATTCTGAAAACATATGACATTTAGAAATTAAGATTTTGAAAATGCTATTTGATTATGACAATACCTATTGGTTTGTCATTCTCCAATTAATCATTAGGCATATTGTTTTGCGATCTCAAAGAAACAAGAGGAAAAGATAACATACGGCAGAAACTATGACATGCATGTGCTCATATTCATACCTACCCAGTAATTGTTCTATTCAGCCAATAAAATCTGGTTTTATTCACATATTCATAAGTCCTACACTGATGCAAATTATGGAAGTAAGGTTTAAGGGAACACAAACTACCAAAAATAATGACATCAGCAAAACAAGAGACAATGGTATCCATTACAGATTAATTTTAAAATTTGTATATTACCTGGTTCACAAAGCTTACAAGAGCCTCCAACTTTCCCATGGCATTTGCCATCTGTTCCATGTAATTTGTGACACCAGGTGTGCCTGAAGGGTCACATGTTAGTGTTTCAGAAAGAGTTTCCTGAAGTCTCTCCAATCCTTGCGAAAGAGCATCTTCAGCTTGTTGTGAAGATTGCCGCAGGCCTGACACAGCGCTCTTTTGTTGCTCTGTCATAGGGTCTAGTTGCGATGAGACTACCTGTGAACCAAGGATGGTAAAGTAACATTAGCAGTACTTTTTATCCATAGCTTACTCTAAGGCTCCCTAAGGACAGTGAAATGACTTTCTCAGTAACTTGAGGAAAATGAAAATGAAACTACAGATAAATAGCATGTGACATTAGCAAGAAACATAAGGTTTTTAGTTCAGCAACATGCCCCTGCATGGTGACATGCTAACATGGAGTATGCCGACCCAGTCTACATCTCCATAGGCTTCCTATAGTCCAATGCTGCGTTATCATGTCCGTGCATGCCAGCATGTCACATACTGGCAGCACAGTCAGAGTGCTTGCATTTGCTGAAATCTTTACTAGATTCTAAAATTCCAAAAAATAACATTTAATCACCTTTAGAAGCTCTGATGGCCTAAATCCGCCAATCCAGAGAAAAAACCTTTCTGTGGGTGTTCTCCACATGCCGGATATAAGATAGAAGACATCAGATTTTGCTGTGACTGCTTTTATTCGGAAAAGATTGTCATAGTGTCTTATTCCGCTCTCCACAAGCATTTCAAGCTCAACATCAGATGCATGTGCTTGTAGCGCAGTTCTTAAATCACTAGTTTGCCGATTCTGTTCTTCAACCCAGTGTCCATATTCCATTTCAAAAGCAGCAATCCCTGAAATACACCGCCAAGGAATGCCTTTAAGTACATGAGGAGCTGACATATTGATCTTACAATCTGATAATAATCTGTGGAAAGAATTGAAAGAGGCAAAACAGAAAAAAGCCTACTTTATCATTCCAAATAGTGCTGCTACGAAAGAATCGCAAATTTTATGATCTTTTACTGAGTCAATATTAAAAAAAGACACATGATATAAGATACTGCAAGTGAAACATAAAATTCCCTTGCAAAATATTGTATATTATATTCTATATATTTAGAATGGATTTATGGACTTGAGGCACAAGTCCATGGAGGACTAGCAAATAATTCAAAGTTTGGAGAGTGAGGTTGAGGTATTTACGTAGTAAAAGTGAGACCACATTGATGCTTCCAGACTTAAAAGATTCAAAATGAAAACTGAGAAAAAGAATACAAATTACCCGTCACCTGCACTAGTAGTAGAAAGCTGTACAAGTTTTAATTAGAGCTTATAATACAACCATATTATTAGAGTAGCTTTTATCAAATATCAAAAAGATCTAGTGAAACTTTAGAAGTACAGGTCCGACATTAACAAAATATTGCAGCTGAAAAATGATAGCCTTTCAAGATAGATGTAGCTGAGTCTTCTAACTCTTGATATTTTAACATTGAAGTCGTTAACATATAGTTCAGAATATATTAAGAAAAAGATACGAAAGAAATGAACACTATACCCGAATTAACACTTCCTGACAACCCAATATTCGTCTCTCGTAAATGCCCACCAATGTACACAGCCTGGAATTCATCAATAACTTCTTGCTTAGCTCATATAAACACAGAATTCCTTGTTCATCATGATTAGTGCCACTTATACCTGCTGTCTAGCCTGCTCAAGCTCCTGCTCTAGCTGGGCCAGTTTTAGACGACTTGACTCTAGTTGTTGAACATAAGCCTACAAAACAAGTATCAGATGATCAGCATATTAAGAATCAAATCAGTCACCTAATTGTACCTTTACCATTCTAAGATACCTTTTTCCGCAGACGACTTTTCTTAGCAGCCTCTCGATTCTGTGCAAGCCGTCTTAATACCTATGATAAGTCATCCGTACATCATCAAATTGGCAACACCATATGGACAAACCAATTACATTCGGAGTTCACAGCATTTGAGAAACATATCAAGAAAATGCAATTCATTCTCTAACAATATATATTAAGAAAATGTAATTCATTCTCGGACAATATATAATAAGAAAATGTAATTCATTCTCTGACAATATACTGAATAAGTAGACTTGAACTTGGCTCATTGATATTATTGCAGATACATATAAGAACAACAAACTCTTTTCTAACATTAGGATTGGTTTTGTAACTTGGGTTAATGGTTGATTAAAGAACAAGCAATGTTAAGCACAGACCAAGAAATTTGAAACCATAATTGGGACTAAGCCATCAACTGAACTGAACTGAACTGAAATTGATATAAACCAATAAATTTTAAATGAGCAGAACTGAAATAGTTATAACTAAAATTATTGTAAATACATATCCCTCAGAGCATCCAACCCCTGTTGTAATATCATAAACTAACACGAAAGAATTTTTAAAATTATCATAAACAGATGATACTCCACAAAGATAATTCGTTAGAGGTAAAATTTTCTTGACTGATTTAAACTAAATCATCAGATAAATTCATTGTGATTTAAATGCCAAAGTACATCATTCCAGTGGTCCAGTACAGGATTAATCCACATAAATGAACAGGCAATATTTTGTTGACCATTTAAGAAAATAAACTGACAAGATTCAAATAATCTCAAAGTTGATGTACTATTTTTGTTGTCACCAAGAGATCCATCACTTCTGTAATCACAGAATTGTCTAATTAGTTAGTTTCAGACTAAGGTGGGACTAAATTCAAGCAGACATATCTTCTGATTACTACCTTGATCAAAAGTTTCTTGTTCTCCACAAGTTCACATGATTTCTTTCAATCTGTATTAAAAAAGTCCATAAACCTATATTGCTAAAAAATACTCAAAGCACAAAAGATAGCAAGAATGTCAACAATTTTTGGAAAGAAAACCTTTACATGGAAAGCCCATCAATAATTCCACAAAAACCAACCAATGAAGATATTCCAAAATATGAGAACATACTAATTGAAATCATAGTCAAAATAGGATTTGTTTTAGCTAGAGTGTCAAAGTATGCCCTATTGACTTCTTCGCTTTCAAGTAGATGCCAAGGTCAAAATTCTCCTTCCCCTACCAGAAGTTGAAGGAATCACCTATTATTTGTCTGAGTGAAAGAAGTGAGGGGTTTATCCCGAAATAAATAAAACAAGTCAGGGTTGTTTTTCTCTCTTCTTCAAAGAAATTTAGAGTACCATGAACAAAAAAATTTCTTCAGCAAAGCAGGTGGTAAAAATGTCACAAGCATTTACATACCTTGTCTGAAGAATGGCTTGTTTCCTGACCATACTTCTTTGGTTGTCCTAGTTCCTTGCGAGGAATATCCTCCAGCTACAAATTATTTCAAATTTAAAATATAACGTATATCCAAGTAACAGATCTGATGCGATTGATGACATAATGTTGCCAAACAACACATGCCACATACCTCTGCCATATAATCAAGTTTCGTGTCTGTTTCCACAATTGTTGATGCACATGTATTTTGACTGCTATCAGCTTTAAACGAGTCTTCCCACATGCCAATTTGGTGGTTCGGTTCATATATACCCATCCTTTTGGAGGTTGCAAATGAAGATGTAGAGCTTCTACTGTTTAGGCCAAAAGGAGAAAATTACTTCTATGAAAGACAAAAGGATAAGAAGTAAAAAAATTTACTGATTCAAAAAGAGAGTCCTTCATACAATTGTAAGGTGCAATTGCTTTTGGTATATAATAGAGCCCGTAACAGTATATAGTAGGAGTTTCAAATGGACCTTGATTACCTGGCTACTTAAACATACCTCAATGTATCAGTATCAAATTTTGGTCAAGGACTTTAAAAATAAGAAGCTTGGTTATGTAAGGATTAGATCAAAGTTTTTCCTAGATCTGGCTTAGCAACTAGCTGGATAGAAACCCCAAGACCAACTTAATATTTTAGGCAACCACATTCCACTATAGGTTATAGCCAAACTTAATCTGATAATCAAATGTTTCAGCCCATTTTGTTATGTCAAAATAGCAGAGTCACACTTCCTAGAGAATTCTGATAGAGCTCTTCACAACGGGTTTACTTGTACAAATGCTTGCAACCGCACCCAGTGATTTAAAAGTTACTGCTACCTGATCAGGTGTGTACCTACTATCTAAAGTCCATAGAGAGTATGTATAACTTTTTAAATAAATTAATAAAAATAAAGTCAAAATATCTTAAAAGACCTATAGCACTATATCTGACATCACATAAAGAAACTCTCTCAAATCTGCTTTTGATTTTACAAATTATTCCACTTCCAAACCCCAATAATTTTCTTCCCTTCCATGTACTATGGAATTGTCTCAAAATCATGGGATGCCTTCATAAGTTTATCAGACATGCCAGAAAAATGGGTTGTAAAAGATATTAGAGCTGAAGGGCATTTATTGTGCCCACAATATTAATCTCAAAAACACAAATAAGCAAACAAATTAACAGAATAGAACCCTACTAAACAACACAGGAAACTAATCTATTCTCTTGCTTCTTGAGGTTCATGATTAGAGCTGGTGGCCAGTTATGATGTCAAACTACTTCCCAACTACACAGGAAACTAATCTAAGCAAACTCAATCCATCTCATCTCCTGCTTAACTTTGGGAAAAGCTGACAAGCTATCAACCTGCTAGAACCTAGTAGTTCTCTGTGCTACCAACTTGCAAAAGAGAAACAGATCCCTATCAAAATACTTCCAACTTTTTCTAAATATAACAGCGGTTTGTATAATTACCCCAAAAGATCTTTCTGTTTCATTTTTCTTCTCTATTTTGTAAACGCTCTTTCCTGAAAAAATGCAGGCAAATAAAGGAACATTTCCTATCCTTTGGAAGACCAACTTTTTCTACAATACTTCAAAGGTCACGAAACCACAACAAATGTTCTGAAAGCTTATGGACAATATTTGTCGCGTAATTTTGCGACTACTCTTTATCAATATTCAAAAAGCCATTTCGGGGGAAGGGAAGATATCGTCGTTTCTTGAATTATGTGGGTCGTATTAAGCTGAAGTTCTAATTGTTTCCGAGACTCACGAAGACCAAAAGATCCCGCTCGAACTCAGAGCACACAAAATTCCAACCTTCAAGCAGAATCCAAAACCGGCAACTCGAAACAATAAAAAGAGAATATCCCACCGTTTTGCCGCAATCTTCACCGAATCAAGTAAAATCCATGTAAAAGAGGTACTAAAGAACAGTTTCCCCGTTCAAAGGAAGAACTCTTAGGTTCCCACAGCACGAAGCACGGTGACAAGTTCATCAGCCGAAGAATCTGAATAACCTCGGTGATAGAAGAGCAGCGCTCTAACCTGGACATCACTCGAAAAGCTGCCGCCGGGCCTCGCGAGACGCAAAACCTTAAGCCCAATACCAAGGTGGGAAACCCCCGCGGTCGCCATTTCCTCTCCCTCTCTCTCGCTGCTCCCTAATCCGAGAGAGAGGAGAGAGATGGAGGGAGCAGTGGAAGCAAACCACGAGACGCAAGTCCACCACCGTCCCCTTGTCGTCCACCGTTATTTTAATGGAACGTCGCGTGTGAGCGGAGAGAAATTCGCCGCGGGTGGACGCTACGTTATCCTGCTCCGTCGGCGCCGGTTAGCACCGTGCGCCGATGACGTCATCGGCCGCTGTTGTGCACTGTCAGTACACTTACCCCCCAAAAACTGCATTTTGATTGATAGATTCGGATGAACTTTACTGGATTAACGAGTAATAGTTTTGAAGATATGAAGTTTATTGAAATCATCTGTAGCCCTTCACAACCCTATTGACCATTACTTATTTTTCCATCTGCCAATGACTATGGAGACTTGTTGAGTGAGCTTTTTTTTTCTTCTGAAAAATAAATAAATTATTAAATTAAATGGGTACAGAATATATATATATATATATATATATATACATATATATATATATATATAATTTATTTATGGTGAAACACATTGAGGTTTTATTGGGGACAATCAAGATAAATTGTAATATTAATTATTTTGTTCTACCATTAGTTATTCTAAAATTATGAACGACTCTTAAAGTGGTTTGCGATCGAAAGGTTTTTATCATAATATTTGTGTAGATGTAATTGAGGTGGTTCATGATTTTCATGTATGTATTAGTTTTATTATCATATCAATATTTGTTTCTCTGGTAAAAATAATAATATTCAAAATGGACTAAGAAATCAAGGGCAAGAGAAGGAACCTCTATATCTATAAAAAAATATATATTCTATATTGATTATATATGATGGGAACTTAGCATGTTATAGGATGGGGGTAATGGTACTAACATGAATGTTAGTAAATTAAAAAAAGATAAGCCTAAAGACATATTTTGGTTTATGTATAGCACATATGATGTACGGGGATATATAATTCTACCTAAATTTTAGAGTATATAAAAATCTTAATTTTAGAAGGAAAAGAAAGAGAAAGGTTCTCAATGAAAAGGGAAATATACATAATAAACCAACCCCATTGATATTTATCCTAGAGAACCATGTGGGCATAACATGGCAACATAAAATCTAGAAATCTAGAATTTGGGCACATAAAGAAATTGCATGACCTATTGACTCACTATTTTATTGATGATCACTTGCAATTATGCAAATAATATAATATATAAACATTTATCTGTTTCTTGAATCTTTAAAATTCTGTATTTGTGCATAATTTCTAACAAAAGGGAAAGTATTCATTTATCACTTTTACTAGCTATTGTCAGTATAATTAAGAACAGGTGTACCCTATGTAGAAAGAAGTGTCTTCTGAGTTGGATTTGCTTCAATAGTTTGAAAACTCCTATCCATAATCAGAACACATTTACAGTGCATTCAGCAGTGTTATAATTCAAAGGAAAAAAAAGTGACAAATCAAAATGCTTACCTATGTTCAAGATGAGGTATGTTATTTTCCAGATAGCCAACATAAAGCTCCATCATATCCTGTTGCAGTTGATCCTTGCCAAAGTTCATGGTTTCCTCACATTCTTGTTGATATGGCTTGGAGTATCTCGACTAAGTTGCATGGCTTAGAAGTACTTCAGTGCTCTAGATAATGAGCAATAAAAAATATTAATTGTATACACATGATGGTTGAAGATTAATTATGGCATACAGATGATTGGGTTTTAACATAAAGAGAATCATTCTGAAGTAGAGGAGAAATTTTATTGTATAAATATTTGCATTAGGAATGAATTCATTTCTTTTGATGATACATGCATACTTTCATGGCGATTACATGCCAGTAGATTAAAGAAAATAAGGCACTTATGTTTCTAGCAATATTCCGTAAGGGGTGAAAACATCTGCAGTAACCAAACTTTTCTATCTCAAAATATGTAGATTTGTGCATAATTAAGCTTACACATACTACTCTTCTATTTGATTTGCAAAGATATCTCACTACCACACTCTTTGGACAAACTCCTGTTGCATTCTAAACTCGATTTGTTGTAGAAATCATCAGTCTACCGAAACTTCGACACGATCCAAAATATAATTGTAGTACCATATGTGTAAGGATTATAAGAACATCATAAAAGAACTTTGAAGAAGAAAAAAAGACCACAATAAAGGAAAAGAGAGTCATACCTCTCTGCCATGTTTAGGAAAGCTGAGTCTGATCTCAAGTGAGATGGAGAGAAGACAGTAGCAATCAAAGCTGGGAGTTGGGAAGGAGACGTTAAATGGAAAACGAAGAGAGAAGCTCCTCTATATGCACCTCCTACTAAGATACACATAGTGGATAACCCTTTATACTAAGTTGCCAGCCGTTTAAGCTTTATGCATCAAACATTAACAAAAGCCTAAAAGAGCATGATGCATCAAGCATACACTAAATGACCCTAAAAGCAGATGCAACTTGGCTGGTTAGGGGTTCAAATCGAACTACATAACCAAACACATGTTTTAACCTAGTTGAGATAAAAGGTTGATTGGTTTACCTTCTGAACTTAGAGCTGAGCACTTCACATTTACCAGTTCAGGTCTGGTGCTAGCTAACAAAATAAAAAAAAAAAAGATGTTTATTGAATTTATGGTATAGATCCAAGCTGAAATACTAAATTTCACTTAATCCTAAACTAAATAGATCTACTATCAAGTATCAACAACTCAATTGTGTTCTAAGTTACTCGGTTAGTGGTCCTATCAGGAATCAGATCTTGATAATTGGACTGATCTATCGAAGGTCAGATTATGATAATTGATATTATAATGAATCTACTTCTAGGATGTCAAGCCGTTTGAGTAACACCTTGTTAATCCATCCATCATTGATATTGTCCCATTAACAATTTACAATATTACTCTCTCGAAAGTAATACGGAGTTTTCTTCGTAGAAAAAGAAGGAAAAAAGAACTATAAAATTGTGGGAACAATTCCTTTTGTGTAGGAAAAAGAAACTGTAGGGACATTGTTGTCATGTACCTTTAACAAAATGTTCTGCAATCTCTATGATTGTTTACACCAAATTTATTACTTCAGTTTATAGCAAAAGACTAGCTGCTCTCTAGATTAGATTTTCTATGCCATTTATCATGGAAAAGCACATTTGTAAGACCTGAACAATCAAGGTGAATTATCAGTTTAGTTAGCAGGTCTGCAGTGTGTTGTTATTGGAACATCTTGTACTAATAACGCAAGGAAACGTAGTTGACTTGCTAATAATCAGGAAATAATTCTGTGAAGTTTAGGCTTAACATTTCTACAAGCTGATGCCCTGGAACACATCACAGGATCCAACTTACTTTAATGCGCAGCAAGATCTCAAGCATTGATGAATTCATGGACCTGTTCAGAAGCTTTCCATATAGGTGACACTCCTATGAACTTAAGCTAGTGGGATGGCCAACTTCACACTGCTTTCTTCATTCTATCCTTAAAGGCCTTTTGTCTTGATCATCTTTGGCTTTTTTGGGTGGCGTTACCGCTGCCGTCTCTTCCAACTCTTGATCAATTGCGTAAGACATAAGTGTGGTTTGTTGTTCTTTCGAAACAAAAGCTCACAGCCTTAAATATGCTGCACAGGCTCACCTAAAGAAAGATAAGCCTGAAGCAACAGTTTCTTTGCCCACCATGCACTGGAAGCAAATCCTAGTGCGCCTATGTGGGGTATTGATTCAATTGAAAAGGCGGTCTCTGTCCCCACTGTCCCTTAATTTTGCGAAACCCAACAAAAATGGTGCTCTTTGATTGATCAAATGAGCTTTTTCTTGGCTCAGGATGTATTTTCCATGCTTTTGACACATATCTATCTGTCTTGTATCAGATTAGGTTTGTTTACTTACCAGGTGGGAAGGTTATGGACGCATGAGCTGAGGCAAAGTGCACAGCCACTTGGAAAAGCAAACTGGCCAGGTAAAGAGGTGTCCAAGGATAATATTAGAAATGGTGAATGACTAAGATTCTTGCATGGGTGGTGCTTGACTACTGCATTCTCCTTTTTGAGATGCTTTGGTGTAGATCTGCAAAATGGACAGTAATCTGAATAGCAGACTCTGAACATTGTTGACTGAGACAAAAGACACCAAAACCAGAGAGCCTAAAGAATCATCAGGTCTTGTTGCACCCAGGAGTTTGATACGCATGTCAAAGTTCAATAGAATCATGGGCTAAACTATGCAATATTTTCTTTCACTAAAATACAGTCATCAGAAAATGAGGAAGAAAGCAACTCAACGTAATGCGTATGATAGGATTCAAATAATACTATATACACATGTACACCCATATTTGGATACGTAGATACACAGAGAGACAGTCACTGGTTCAAGCAACAGAAGCTCATTCTTTCTAATTTGATTTGAGCATCACAAATAGTATATATGATAGAAAAGGCTTGAGCTGAGGTGATAATTAAGCTCGACTTCCTAAATCAGTTTAAACCTTTACATCTGCAAAAGCAAGGAAACAATCAAGCTGGCAAAGAGAGAATAAGGCTTTGCTTCTGCTGATCCTAACACTCATTTGGATCGTACTGTGGCTGACGGATTCCCCCTTTCTTTTCCTTTTTCTTTCTTTGTGAGGTCACCATATTGCATGAGTATTAGGTGCAATGGAGCAAACCATTCATCAGAAATGAGGCTTCCTAGCTAGTTTGTTGTGACTGTAGAGGAAAGAGGCCAACATGAGCTAAGGGCTGATACAGTGGCCTCTCCTTTGCGGGTCAAGAAACACTTCCCCCCTGGTTTCATTTGCCTTCGTAGGCCATCGAATCCACTACTGATGGAGGTCCTTTCCCTTTAGAATTTTGGATGCGCATTAAAGCGCAACACAAAGTTGGAAGCTGTAAACAGTTCTCGCACTTTATATCAATTATTAAAAATAAAGTGAACGGAATCTAACGCATTATTTGGATTCAAAAGCTGATTCCTCTCTCTCTCTCTCTCTCTCTCTCTCTCTCGCAGATAAAAAATTAAAGCTTGTTCATCAAAGCTACAGAAGAACTCAACTGTTTTTCATGCTGAGAGGAACTGTTTTCAGGGATCAAAAGCTATCAGTTCAAAATGTAAGAATCCTCATTAATATAATATATATATATACATATATACATGTATACATATATATATGAATATATGTACAGATTTCCTTTTATATTATCTTGAGGTAAGCTTAAACATACTGCCTCACTGCATTTGGGCTGGTTCATGATGATGCTTGGTGCTTCTGCCACTGAAAAGTTGCAATCCACAGTCATCTGCAAATTGTTCTAATTTATTAGAATTTTGATCACGGGAAGGCATCTGATGTTAATCTTTTTGTGTTCCTCCAATGAAACAATGCCAGATTCCTTCTAACGTATGTATTTAGTCTTTTCAGGTGAATAAAGTTGCAATTCAACCCGAGTGTCTCAGATATATTATCGATGGAGGAAGAATTGGGCTTTGAAGGCTTGTGCTTCGTTTCACTTTATAATTCCATAAATACATGAAATGCTGACTTTTTAATCCTGTCTTATGAATCCATATATATATATAATTATTCAAAGTGACGAGGCGAAAGTATTATGCTCTTAACGTAGCATCTACTCAAAAAATAGAATAAGAAGAGATTTTTTGACTTGGTCCTCAACGATGAAGTTAGTAATTCAAGGTCCTTAAATATGGACTTGAGTAATTCGATAAAAGAGATGATCCTCTCTATTTCCCTATGTAAGATTGTTTTTATTCCTTTAAGGAAAAGAAAGTTTGTGATATCTTTTATAAAGGAAGAGAAGAGAGTATAATATTATCATTCATAAAGGATTATGATTACCTTCCTTGTAAAAAAGGAAGAGAGTAAGAAGAAAGTTTATTATTTTCTTCGGGATGCAAAGAAAGCTTATGATTATATTTTTTTATTATAATGGATGAAAAGAAAGCTTATTTGTACTTTGAATCATATGCAGATGGTTGGCGGATGACTTAGATCTCATATATGATAGCCACATGTCAGTTAATAGTAGATTTTCTATCATTTGTCCCTCTCGAAGGGATGTTATAGTACATTGTTAGAACCCTTGCGGATTCTAAACTTGGGTTGATCTCTTTAGGGGGTCGGCCTCCTTGGAACTCTATAGGGGTTCCTCCCTCCAAGTTGCTGCTCAAAGGCTGCAGAAAAGATTCATCTATTGCTTATCCAAAGAGAAGGAATACATGGCTATTTATAGGGCTTCTAAACCCTAACTCCTAATAGGACTCCTACTTAAGACTCTTACTTCTAACCAACTCCTAATAGGACTCCTAGTCAAGACTCCTATTCCCTTACAACTCCTAATTCTTCTCTAAGAAAAGACCTCCTACATGAATGCCCCTCTCAATTAGGACTCTCCTAGCTAGAGTCCTAACAGTTTTAAATGGATGCCCCTCTCAATTAGGACTCTCTTAGCTAGAGTCCTAACAGTTTTACATGAAGGTCCCTCTCAATTTGGACTCTCCAAGCTAGAGTCCTAACATACCCGCCCTCTTCAAATCAGCATTGTCCTCGAGGCTGATGATTCATGAATTCTGGGAATTTGATCTTCAAGTCGTCATAGTTCTCCCAAGTGGCATCTTCTATTGGTAGGTTCGCCCATTGTATTAGAACTTCATTAGTGGGTCGTCGTCGTTGAGTCACGATCCGTCGATCAATAATGGCACTTCGCTGGGTCTGGAGTTCTCTTTGGGTAGTCATATTTGGTGGGTGGCTTTGGGCTGTCTCCAAGCACCTATTTACAACTGTCTCGTCGTCGATTTGTGGGTGATATGCCATACTCCTTTTCAATTTAGTACCCTGCATATAGAATAACTTGGTCCAAAATCTACTCGTGAAGATGCAAGTAGAATTTATCATAAGCACAATGCGTCCCTTACAGTGTAATTCTTTTGAGTCCCAATTATAATGAGCCACGGAGCTTGGTGCTTCCTCCAATTTTTTTATAAACTTATTAGTCTCTGAATCTTCCTGCCATTCCATCTTAATATCCTTAAGAAAGTTGCTGGTCGGAAGTGAAATGGCTGAAACTTCAGCTTGCTCGGGTAGTTGCGAAAGCGCATCTGCAAGAACATTCTCTTTCCCCTTTTTGTAAGTTATTTCATAATCAAATCTAAGAAGTTTTGTTACCCATTTTTGCTGCTCAGGGGATGATATCTTTCGTTCCAAAAAGTACTCGAGGCTTTTATGGTCAGTTTTAATTTGAAATCGTCGACCAATCAAGTAGGGTCTCCACCTCGTTGCTGCGCGCACAATGGCAAGCATTTCCTTATCATATGTTGACTTATTTTGATGGGAGGGAGATAATGCCTTGCTAGTGTATATGAGTGGTTGACCATCTTGCATGAGAATGGCTCCAATTCCGACTCCAGATGCATCAGCCTCAATAATGAAGGGTCGGTTGAAAGCTGGTAGTGTTAGCACCGGCATCGTCGTCATGGCTGTCTTAAGTTTGTCGAAGGCAGCGGAGGCTCTGTCCGACCATTGGAAGACATCTTTTTTCAGTAAGAAAGTAACTGGTGCACTAATCTCTCCATAGTTTTTCACGAACTTGCAGTAGTAGCCTGTTAAACCCAAAAAGTCATGTAGCAATTTTATGTTCCTCGGGGTCAGCCAGTTTTGCATTGCTCCAATTTTGAAGGGGTCTACTGCCACACCTTCCTCTGATATGATATGCCCAAGATATTCCACCTTCTTTTGAAGAAAGCAAAAATTCATAGTGGTTGTTGTGTGTTCAAAAGGTGGTTTTCGGTATATCTTCTTCGCATACTCGTATTTGATGATACCCGGATCGAAGGTCCAGCTTTATAAAGATTTGTGCTCCCTTTCATCTAGTAATTCATCTGCTATTGGAATAGGGTATTTATCCTTGATGGTTATTCCATTGAGAGCTCGGTAATCAACACATAATCGCCATATTCTATCCTTCTTTCGTATGAGGAGCACCGGTGAAGAATAGAGGTTGCAACTTGGCCGAATAACTCCTATTTTGAGCATTTCTTTTACAATCCTTTCTATTTCATCCTTCAGGAGATATTGATATGGCCGAGTATTTGCTGGAGGTTTGCCTGAAAGAGTCATTATATAATGATCATGCCGACGGGTAAGAGGTAGGTTGTATGGTTCGTCAAATATATCTGAAAATTCAGCAAGCAAAGGAAGTATGTTTGGATCTTCAAATTGTATTGGCTCTCCCTCAGTTTGGTGCTCAAGTTGTATAAAAAATCTGCTGCATGCTTTATGCAAAACCTTCTCCATTTGTTATGTGCAAATCGTCGTTATGTCGCCCCCACGTTTCCCGTTCAGTATCACCTGTTTCTCCTTACTGTAAAATTTCATAATTAGTTGCATAAAATTCCAAGAAATATCACCTAATGTCGTCAACCATTTAATTATGAACATAGCCTTATGATCATCAGGAGGGAGAAGGAAGAAATATGCAATTATCTCTTGGTCCTGCAGCAATAGTTTCTCTTGCGGGCGCCTACGATCACAATTCAAAATCCGTCCGTCGATGACCTTAATGTCAAACCTGCTGCAATTCTCAATAGGTAAGGCCATCTGGATAGTAACCTTACTATTTATAAAGTTATTAGAACTGCCCGTGTCGATGAGAACAGTGATCGGTTGTTGTTTGAGAAGGCCTCCAACTTTCATCGTTTCCGGGTTTGAGTAGCCGGCTAGTGCATGCACCGTAACTTCAGTCGGTTGTGGCTCTTCTTCTGCATCTTCTTCTTCATGTTCAAGGCTCTCTTCTGGATGTTCAATGACCTCTTCTTCTATTGGTTCAATCATAAGAAGTCTCCCTTTACTACAGCGAGGCTCACGGCTCCACGGCTCGTCACAATGCCAACATAACCCCTTCGTATATCGCTCCCGAAGCTCTTCTCTTGTTAACCTCTTTGGTGTAGGGACTTGGTCAATAGTAGGGGGGGCTGAGGGCTTCAATATTACTGGTTGAGGAACGACCATAGTCCTCCGAGTTTCATGGTTCAATTGCTCCTCTTGATGTCGTGCGAAAGAGATGGCTGCCATAAGCGTATATGGTTGTCGCGCTTTAACTTCTCCTCGGATCTCCGACTTCAAGCCCTCAATGAAGGTCCTCAATAGCTGTTTTTGAGACCAATCACGAGTTTAATTAGATAACCTTTCAAACCTGGTTTGGTACTCCTGAATGGTGGAGGTTTGTTGGATCTTTGCTAGTTGTTCGTCAATATTCTCGTAATCGGTGAGTCTGAAGCGAATCAGCAGTCCTTCTTTGAATTGACGCCATGAAAGGACTCCATAAGTATGTTTAAACTAGTCAAACCACTGTATAGCATCCCCTTCAAGATGTATAGCTGCAATTTTCACCATAGATACATCCGTGGTTTTGTGGTACCGAAAATATCGCTCCGCGCGCGAGATCCAACCAATCGGGTCTCCTTCTTCCCATCTAGGGAAGTCCACTCTCATGCATGGATAGTTGGGGTTGGTCATAGAGCCTACCCTCCCTTGGAAGTCATCTCTTCGGGCTTGGTGTGATTGGGCAAAGCTCTTTCCTTGATATGATTTCTTCGGGCTTAGTGGTTGGCCCAATCTGAGTTCGGTAAAGAGCGTCCGAATCTTATCCTCCATTCGTGCCTCCAAGGCTTCGAATTTAGCATTGATTACCTCCTTAGATGCCATAGTATATGGCCCCAAATCAATGATGTTAAGATCTCTCTTTTGCTGTTGGGTTAAAGGCATGTATAGGTTGAGAGAAGTGATGGTCGAAAGTGTTGGTGGATTGGTGGATGTAGGCTGCGGTTTAGGCTTGTTTTGTGGCTGTTTTGGGTGCAGTTTGAGGGTGTGGTTTGGTAGAGTTTTAGGGCTGTGGATGAAAGTTTTGGATCTGTGGTAGATGGTAGCAAAGGTTTGACAGAAATCCATGGAAGTTGCAGCAAGTATGTGCTGTCTTGTAAGAGTAGAATTGTCGTCAAAGAAACAACAAATTCTCGACGTAATTTCCACCAAAAACTTGAGAGAATTGAGGAGGGAATTGATAGAAAAATCACAGTTTATATGACAGCAAGGATATCTAATTTAATCAAGAAAATTTTGGCAGTATAACAGCAAGGAAATTGGTGCAAGTTGCAATTGCAGAATTATCGTCGAAAAATTTCAGCGGGTTACGATGAAAATTTGCAGCAACATAAAATCATTTTTAGAGATGAATTTCTTAATAGATCAATCTTAGATGGAAGCCATGATGATATATGAAGTGTATAAGAAATTTCATTCAAAAAAGATTGCAAATAGATGGGTTAAGGCAACGATATGCAGCTGAAATTTTCTGCAGCATAGATTTTCAAGTGCAGCAGATTGGACATAAAAGATCAGTAGTTTATATTAAGAATTTTTCGATGAAACCAAAGGAAAATATACTGTTAGGAAGTGTCAAATATGTCATAAAAATTTCGTAGAAATTTGGATAGAAAAAGTATAGTAGCAAGATCAAACAGATGGTGCTATGCGGCTTGAATTCTGCAATTCAAGTGCAGCAGATTGGACATAAAAGATCAGTAGTTTATATTGAGAATTTTTTGATGAAACCAAAGGGAAATCTACTGTTAGGAAGTGTCAAAGATGTCATAAAAATTTCGTAGTAATTTGGATAGAAAAAGCACAGTAGCAAGATCAAACAGATGGTGCTATGCGGTTGGAATTCTGCAATGTATCTTTCGTCGTAGAGATGAAAATTTTGTGACGAAAAGTTTATGCAGCAATATAGGAACGATTTTTTTTTTTTTTGATTTTCGAATAAGGATAACTAAATTGCAGCAGCAGTAAGGTAGGAAACCAGAACCTGTTGCAATTCACGGGGAGATCAAAGGATGATCCGCGGTGGTGGAGATGATGGCGGAATTCGGTGATGATCTTTTAAGCAATTGTGGGAATTGCTTTGGATGGTTGTAGAGGGTTGATGGATGGCTGTGGAAGGGTAGCGAGACGCCAAGAACGCTACTCTGATACTAGGTGTTAGAACCCTTGCGGATTCTAAACTTGGGGTTGATCTCTTTAGGGGGTCGGCCTCCTTGGAACTCTATAGGGGTTCCTCCCTCCAAGTTGCTGCTCAAAGGCTGCAGAAAAGATTCATCTATTGCTTATCCAAAGAGAAGGAATACATGGCTATTTATAGGGCTTCTAAACCCTAACTCCTAATAGGACTCCTACTTAAGACTCTTACTTCTAACCAACTCCTAATAGGACTCCTAGTCAAGACTCCTATTCCCTTACAACTCCTAATTCTTCTCTAAGAAAAGACCTCCTACATGAATGCCCCTCTCAATTAGGACTCTCCTAGCTAGAGTCCTAACAGTTTTAAATGGATGCCCCTCTCAATTAGGACTCTCTTAGCTAGAGTCCTAACAGTTTTACATGAATGTCCCTCTCAATTTGGACTCTCCAAGCTAGAGTCGTAACATACACTTGTGAGAGGGGTTCAAAGTGTATCATTTAGTTCGTCCGACATGAAAGCATTCGGGTTCTCATCTTGCGAGTCAAGTTTTCCCAATTCAGGTGTTTCGGGCATGTTGAGCCTATTTTTCTGCTATAATAGGTTTATCTTGACGTAGCTTGGATTTTCTCGACTCACATGTCTCGAGTACATTTGGCCTTGCTTTTCCGTCATAGCGGAGTTCTCTTTATGTGGGTCAAGTTTTCATAACTTATATGTCTCAGGCGCATTTAGCTTTATGCCTCTAGCATCGCGAATTTATCTTAACACAGGTCAGGTTTTCCAGACTTACGCGTTTCAGGCACATTTGGCCTTACACCTCCGTCGTAATAGATTTATCTTACTGTGGGTTGGGTTTTCCCAACTTAGATGTCTCTAGCGCATTTGGCCTTGCACCTCCGTCATAGCAAATTTATCTTGGTGTAGGTCAAGTTTTTCCAACTTATACGTCTTGGGCACATTTAGCCTTGTGCCTCCATCATAGTAAATTTATCTTGACATGAGTCAAGTTTTTCCAACTTACGTATCTTGGGCACATTTGGTCTTGCCATCGTAATGGATTTATCTTAGCGTGGGTTGAGTTTTTCTAACTTATGCATCTCGGGCGTATTTGGCCTTATGTATCTTAGTGCATGTCAGATTTTTTTTCCATAGTAGATTTCTCTTGGCGTAGGTTGGGTTTTCTCAACTTACACGTCTCGGGTGCATTTAGTTTTTGCATCATCGTGAGGGTCAGGTTTTACCCACTCATGCATCTCGAGCATATTCGGTCTTGAGTCTCTATCATAGCGAATCGGGTTTTTCTGACTTACGCGTCTCATGCGTATTTGGCCTTACACCTATGTCATAGCTTATTTCTCTTTATGCAGGTTAAGTTTTCCTGACTTACACGTCTCAGGCGCATTTGGATTTGTACCTCTGCCATAGTAGATTTATCTTTGCACTAGTTGGGCTTTCCCAACTTATACATCTCAAGCACATTTGGCCTTCGCCGTAGTAGATTTTCTTAGTGCGGATCGGGTTTTCCTGACTTATATGTCTCTAGTGCATTTGGCCTTGCATCCCCACCATAATGGTTTTGTCTTGGTGTGGGTCGAGTTTTTTTTACTTATGTATCTCGGGCGCATTTAGCCTTGCACCTCCATCGTAGCAAATTTATCTTAGCGTGGGTCTCAAGTTTTCTCAACTTTTGTGACTTGGGCGTATTTAGCCTTATGCCTCCATCGTAGTGGATTTATCTTGGCATGGGTTAGGTTTTCCCAACTTACACATCTTGGGTGCATTTGGCCTTTTACCTTTGTCGTAACAGATTTATCTTGGTATGGGTCGGGTCTTCTTAACTTATGCGTCTCGAGTGCATTTGGTCTTGCACCTCTACCATAGTGGATTTATCTTGGCATGGATCGAGTCTTCCAGACTTGTGCATCTTGGGTTCATTTGGCATTGTACCTCCACCGTAGTAGATTTATCTTAATGATAGTTGAGTTTTCTCGACTTACACATCTCGAAAACATTTGACTTTGCGTCTCTATTGGAACGGATTTATTTTGGCACAAGCCAGATTTTTTTGACTCGTGCATTTTGGGTGTATTTGACCTTACACCTTCACCATAGTGGATTCATCTTGCGACGAGTCAGGTTTCTTGACTTATACATCTTGGGCGCATTTGGCTTTGCCCTCCATCATAGTAGATTTCTAATCTTCTTGCCATGGTGGATTTCAAGTTCCTTCTCTACTATAGTAGATTTCATATTTTTTTCGCCATGGCGGGCTTCAAATCTTCTTTTTATCATGATGGATTTTATGTACATTCTCTACTATAGTGGATCTCAGATCTTCCCGTCATGGTGGCTATAAATATTCATTCTACTATAGTAGATTTCAAGTTCCTTCTCCACCATAGTAGATCTCAGATTTTTCCACCATGGCGAGCTTCAAATCATCTTTTTACCATAGCAAATTTCATGTCCCTTTTCCACCATAGTGAATCTCGGGTGTTCCCATTATGGTGGGCTTCAAATATTCTTTCTATCATGGCAGATTTTATGTTCCTTTTCTACCATAGCAAATCTCAAGTCTTCCCACTATGGCGGGCTTTAAATCTTCTTTTTGCTATAGCGAATTTTATGTCTCTTCTCCACTATAACGGATCTCAAATCTTTCTACTATGGTGGGCCTCAAATTTTCTTTCCATGGTAGCAGATTTTATATCCTTTCACCAACGTAGTGGATCTTGAGACTTCCCCTTATGGTGAGCTTCAAATCTTCTTTTCATCATGATAGATTTCATGTCCATTCTCTGCCATAGCAGATCTCGCGTTTTCCTATTGTGATGGGCTTCAAATCTTCTTTTTGTCATGGTAGATTTCATGTCCCTTCTTCGTCGTAGTGGATCTCGGGTTTTTCTTCTATAGTGGGCTTTAAATCTTCCCTCCACCATGACAGATTTCATGTCCCTTCTTCGTCATAGTGGATCTCGGGTCTTTCCATCATGGTGGACTTCAAATCTTCTTTTCATCACGGTGGATTTCATGCCTCTTCTCTATCATAGTGGATCTTGGGTCTTCCCTCTATAGTAGATTTTGAGACCTCCCTCGTTGTAGCGGATTTTGAGTCCTTCCATCACGGTGGGCTTTAAATTTTCTCTCCGTCGTGGCCATAATCATGGTAGTTGCAATAGTACTTGGATTTGTTCCACCTCTCTAGAGTTGTCTTCATCGATTAAGAGTCTTTCAAGAACCATTTTTCTTTTCTCTATAAAAAGACTCTGGTTTTAGTTATGTATAAGGAAGTCGACTCGAACCTTGGGTGAGATAGCTCGGGTTTGTCATTTCTTCTTTGTCCCATGTTCTTCATTGGATCGATTATATTATTCTTTGTTGTGGTAACCTCGGGGTCAAGATAAGAGTGGGGTTGATATTGATAGTAGTCACTCTTATCTCAACCTTTTGTGCATCTCCTCATGGTTACCTAAGACCATCACCTTAACGGTTTAAATTGATTGGCCCTTTGGAGGACCTTAGGTACGGTCACCAGTAGCCTCTCAATTAATGACCAAAAAAAGGTAATAGGACATAAGTCTCATCATGAAGATATAAGCCTCATATTTTGTTCATAAATTAGGTGACGAAGTCAGAGAGTGTCTCTTCCTTCCCTTGCCTGAGTCCAAGCAACATTGTCGCTGATGGCCTTGAGCATATATTCCCGAGGAAGTAGAGTTTAAACTCCTTTGCAAGCTGAGCGAAGGAATCGACTGTGAGTAGCTTCAAACAAGTGTATCACTCTCATGCCCAGCCTCTCAGTGTCATTAGAAATGTGCAATACATCAAAGTGCATGAGGTACAATAGAGAGACATTTAAGCATGGAAGGCAATAGTGTGTTCAACCAAGTTGGTAATATCGTCAAAGGCTTAGAGTGATGGAAGGTAAAAGTTAGTTGGGATTGGTTCCTCTTGGATGTTTTGTGTGAATAGGGATCGATTGGATTCTCCTCCTAGACTGTTGGAACTCTCGTAACATCTTATCTAGGCATTGATCCATTTGCTAGTCATAGGTGCCCTGCAAGCCAATCACGTGAGTGATGGCACGTGTGACATGGTATACATTTTTTTTTCTTATTATTATTATTATATTTTATCACTTTATTTTGTTTGATGTATAAATATATTGTGATGTCTATGGATCTGTGCAATGGGAATCAAATCATGATGAGATCACGATAACGAGACAGATTCACCTCTAAACAAAAATCTTAAATAATCCTAACCATAGGTTACTCGAGAGAGAACATCGAGATAACTGAACAGACTGATGTGTTGTATACCCGTCCATTTGATGGAGGCAGCTAGTCTCATAGTTGCTTGTATGGAGACACTAGGGCTATAGTGAATATGCCCATTGGAGAATGAGTTCATTGATTGATCCGCTCACAGAATGTTGGATGGTTGATGATACATCATTGTCAAAGAGCGATTCTGTCGTCCCAGTGATATACCTAGTCCTTAGACTTGAGACACCAAGGATGTCTTGTATCAGTACTCCACTCTTTGATACCAGACGTATAGGTTTGGAAGTTTCAGATCTAGCATAACCGGTCATCAGGAGTGGTAGTCAACCTTACGAGGGCTATTGAGTGTCAATAGAGGATCATCAGCTCTTAGTATCATAAGAGAAATATCATGTGTCCTTGCTTAGACAAATCTCTAGTCATGGTCATTCGGATTAAGAGAGAAAGAGTTTTCTAGGAGAATCTGATTAAAGCGAGACTTGAGTAGAAACCGTATAGACCTAACAGCACCATGCCTAATATACTATCTCTGGAGTATTAAATGGATGAGGGACTAAAGGTATACGATAATTGAGGATAGATATGTCCAAGGATTCCCCTGTATTGTCTAGGGACTACAACGTAGTTGCCTAGTACGTTCGTAGTCGATAAGTCGAGTGAATTATTATGGAGATAATAATTCACTAAGCCAAAAGGAGTTCTGATAGGTATGACTAGTGGCCAACTCGATATTGGGCCTAAAGGGTCACACATATATGGTAAGTGTTGCGACGAATAGAGGTTCGGATATGAGATATCCGTTGAAGACCCTATCTTATTGGATATCCAATAAGCCCCTGAATTATTGGATCCTATGGATGATATCCAATAAGAGCCAATAAGATATTATTGGATAGAAATTCACTAATCTAAGAGGTTTGGGTAGTTGGATAGGCTAGTCAAAAGTGCCCTACAAGCCAATCACGTGAGTGATGATATGTATGACATGACATACACTCTTTTTGCTTATTATATTTGGTATTTTATCACTTTATATTGCTTATTGTATATATATATACATATATATATATATATATATATATATATATATATATTGTGATGTCTATGGATCTATGTAATGGGAATCGAATCGTGATGAGATCACGACAATAAAACTGATTCACCTTTAAACACAAACCCAAAATAATCCTGGTCATAAGTTACTCGAAATAGATATCGAAATAACCGGATAGACTGGTGTGTTGTATACGTATCTATATGCTAGAGATAGTTGGTCTCATAATTACTCGTGTGGGGACACTAGGGCTCCAATGCAGGTGCTCATTGGTGAATGAGTTCACTGATTGATCTACTCACTGAATGTTAGATGGTTAATGATATACTATTGTCAGATAATGATTTTGTTATCCTAATAGTATACCTAGTCCTTAGACTTGAGACACCAAGGATGTTATGTATGAGTACTTCATTCTTTGATACCAGACTTATAGGCTTGGAAGTTCCAAATCTAGTATAGTCGGTCATTAGGAGTGATAGCCAACTTTATAAGGATTATTGAGTATCGATAGAGGATCATTCACTCTCAGTATCATGAGAGAAATATTCTATGTATTTTTACTCAAATAAATATCTGGCCAGAGTAATTCAGATTGAGAGAAAAAGAGTAATCCGAGAGAATCCGATTAGAGCGAGACTCGAGTAGAAACTATATGGGTCTGATAGTACCATGCCTGATATAAAATCTTTAGGATATTAGATGGATAAGGGACTATAGATATATAGTAACTGAGGACAGATAGGTCCAATGAATTGGATTCCCCTATATCGTTTGGGGACTACGGTGTAGTGACCTAGTATGTCCATAGTCGATGAATCAAGTGAATTATTATAGAGATAATAATTCACTGAGCTAGAAGAAGTTTTGACAGGTATGACTCACGGCCAGCTCGATATTAGGCCTAGAGGGTCACACACATATGATAGGCATTTGGACGAGTAAAGGTTCGGATATAAGATATCCGTTGGAGCCCTTATCTTATTGGATATCTAATAAGCTCCTGAATTATTGGATCATATAAATGAGATCCAATAAGAGCCAATGAGAGATTATTGGATAGAGATCCACTAATCTAAGATGCTTTGGTAGTTGGATGGATATCCAATACCCAATAGGGCATGATCCATTTGGGTTAAGTTGATAGGGGATCTCTATAAATAGGAGGGAACCAAACACCCATAGGATAAAGGTTTTCTTGGTTGCCACATCCTATTCTCCTCTCCCCTTCTCCTCAAATAGTAGGTGTGGAGATTTTGGTAGTGATTCGAGGAGCATCATCGCAGCTTTGTTATGTGAATCATCGTTAGAGAGGATGATGCTTGACCTCCTTCATTCTCTCATATAGATTTGTAGGAATTCATGGATATACGATCTCCCTAGATAACACAACTATCTCATACATTGTTTTCAATTTTAAGGATTTTGCACACCAATCTATGCATGGCGATGAACACCTTTTTGGAAAATTTGAGGTTTTTGTTTTTTGTTCTTTCGCTACGCATGTAATGTTGCCTCCATGATTTTGACGTCAAAATCATTGACGCAAAATGCGAGGGCAACAATTGTTGCTGCCCTTGCAGGTTGGCTAAAAATTGCTTGTAGCCTTGGCCGAGAGCTCCCAAGGGAGGTCTCGACCACGAGCTCCCAAGGGAAGTCTCGACCACCTACGTGCAGGGGCTACAAGCGGTCGACAGCCATCCGCCCGTAAGCAGGGCCACTTGTAGTGCAAGCTGCCTGCGCATGGGCACCGTGCACAAGGGCGACGCTTATGGGCGCTGGGCCTGCCGGTGTACCCCCTTTCGGGCGGTGCCCACAGGGGAAATCGTCACCCGCGGGCGAGCTGCTTATGGGGACGGCACCTACAGGAGCGCTCGCCTACAGGGGCGCTAGCCCTAGGGGGGGCGTCGTCTACGGGTGCTATGCTCATGGGCAGAACCGCCCGTAGGGACACTGCCCGTGAGCGAGCCATCCACGGGTAGGGGTGGCTCTCCCCTCATAGTGAAGGCCATCGCAACGCAGGGGAGAAGGAGAAGGGGCAGTAGGTTTTTTGGGCAAACTATAGTTTTGCCCCTCGGAATTTTAAAAATTTTGAGTTATGTCTTTTATCTGAATTATAAAAATACCCCTCATAATTAAAAAAATTCTCTGCATATCCCTAATTTCAGAAAAATATTAGTTAATTAAAAGGTTTAATTAACTCTTATTATTATCTAGTAGTCCTACATAATGATATTTTGTATAATATGGACGGATGATCATGGATTGTGTGATGTGTGTGTACATGTGATTATTATTATTATTGGGGCCTACGAGCCTCCAATTTTATTCTCGTTTATTGTTTGGCATGCATGTCTATGATTAAGTTGTAATCACATAAGGAGGTGTAGCGGGAGTATCGAAGCGATAGCGGGACCCATGAGGTTGAGACAGACGATCGCGATACATGGAGATGCATCGAGATGCCGACAGAATCGACGAGGATGAGATGGACGATCATAGGGCATGGAGATACACCGCTACACACAGATCTTGACGTGAGTGATTACACCCATTAGCTCTGGCTTTATCACATTAGGTTATGGTCCATGATCATCTAGTGTGATGTGTGATTGCCCTTGCGATGTCCCCTAAGTCTTCCTAGCATGGAAGAGGTTCTTAAATATCTCATATCGTTGAGTCCTTCCCTATTCCTCAAACAGTTTACAAACATATAGGAGAATAAATCTGGCATCCATCTTTTCATGTTGTCTTTGTAACTCAGGAGTCATGGAGCCCAACATATAACACCGAACAAGAGTGGAGTCATCTATATACTTCACGTAGTGAGCGATCTTATCCTCGCTTGCCCCTTCCTCGTGTGTAGGCATCACTATATCAAGGACATATGTGATTTTATCTATTGTGAGAATAATTCTCAAGTTGCGAAGCTAATCCATATAATTCAGACCAGTAACGGAGTTGACATCAAGTATGTCATGTAAGGGATTTGAAAGCGACATTTTTTAAAAATAAAGATGCAGCAAAAATAAATAATATGCAGATTTCACAGAAAAATAAATAAGATATGGACTTCTATCTTAATATACTCCCATTATTTTTTCAGCGAGTCACGCGACACCCTCAGCACGTAAAATAGAAGTCTCCGATAGACTTCTAGTAGGGATCGGGATCTAATCAGCATCTTAGTGTAATCTCGAGAGACTTGACCAATCACACTAAGCTCAAAAGTTAGGCAACTCTTGCTGATCGCAACTCCTTGTAATTCCTATCCTTTTTAGCCTCCGAGCCACCATGGTCTCGAGGAACTCGACCAACCATGATGTTCGAATAAGTCAATATCATCATTACAAGATGAGTCTGATTCGATAATATACCCTCGAGGGACTCGACCAAGCATACCATGTCCTCAGGTCACCGATGATATCTCTATGTCATAGGCAAGATAGTGATTCGTGATATAGGTGAGCCTCGAGGGACTCGACCAACTTAACATATGTCGAGAATCGGTCCATACCTATAACGATGGAAGGTCACGTTAGTCAATCTAATTGCCTCACATTTACCAACTTAATATTATCGAGAGAGAAAATTTTAATTTAGTCTTATAATATGATATGTCACAAACATACATATTTAACATATATTTATATCACATGCAAATATATATACATATCAAGTATGTGTATAAGCAATCACACATCATATGAGCAATCACACCAAATGATCATGGACCACAACTTAATGTGATCAAGCATGAGCTAGTGGGCCTAATCACTCATATCAAGATCTATATATGTGGCAGCGCATCTCCATGCCCTATGATCGTCCATCTCATCCTCGTCGGTTTCGTCGGCATCTCGATGCATCTTCATATGTCACAATCATCCGTCTCGGTCTCGTCGTGTAAAGATTCAGGGTATGTGTTCACCTTGAATGAAGGTTGAGTTGGTCGAGTCCCTCGGGACTCACCTATATCGTGAATCGATATCTTTCCTATGACATAGAGATGTCACCAGTGACCTAAGGACATGGTATGTTTGGTCGAGTCCCTCAAGGATATATCATCGAATCAAACTCATCTTGTAATGATGGTACTGACTAAACCACACATCATAGTTGGTAGAGTCCCTTGAGACTATGGTGGTTCAGAGGCTGAACAGGATGGGAATCACAAGGAGTTGTGATCGGTAAGAGTTGCTTACCTTTTGGGCTTAGTGTGATTGGTCGAGTCCCTCGAGGTTACACTAAGAAGCTGATTGGATCCCGATCCCCACTAGAAGTCTACCGGAGACTTTCGTTTCATGTGTTGAGGGTGTCGCATGACTTGCTAGTAAAATAGTGGGAGCATATTAAGATAGAAGTCTATATCTTGATTGTTTATTTTTTGTAAACTCTGCATGTTATTTATTTATGTTGTACTTTTATTTTCATAAATATGTTGCTTTCAAATCTCTTACATGGCATACTTAATGTCAACCGCCTCACTGGTCCGAATTATACGAATTGTGACACGGGAGTGTCTAATTTGCTACAATATGTTCATATGAACCATGCTGATAATATGATATTTTTTTCAGCCAACAATATTGCCTCATAATCTTCAACTTAGCCTACTTAGATAAGACAGCTCATCAACATATTCCCTGCATAAAGGTAAAGCTGTATCATGGTGCTTTTCTTCATGGCTAAGGAATATATTAATGGAGTTGGATGGCAACTATAAAACGCTTAATTTCAAAATTCCCTATGCATAAAGGGTTATTTCATGCACTAGTATTTATTTTGGTATTTAGGGCTTAGAAAGGATTTTTAGAAAACTGAGGATATTAGCAGAAGCTCTCTTGGAGTGCTCTTTTGAACTTTGTATCTCTTGGATGCGTCCTTGAGTGGTGAGTCTTTTGCTTTCAGTTCTATATCCTTGTTTATTGTCATTAGGGTGGTGATATTTTTGTATCCCTTTTGTTTTTAAACTTGGTGGTGAGCTATTTTTCGTTTTTACCAAAGTTTCTTCAAGAATTCGTTCCTTGCCTTCTGTGACATTTTCTATCTGAACAACTGTTCTATCGGTGTTCTTTCGAAATCCATTCTGTATTTTTACCCTCTCCGGTATCAGTTTGGTATCAGAGATAAAGACTAGAGATCATGGCAAGGCGGAATGGAAAAGATATAGTTGGTGAAGGTAGCGACCATGAAGATAACGCTAAGTCGTTGAGGCCGCAGCTACGAAAATTGCTGCATAGTCTGCAAGAAAAAAATGAAATAATCGACGACCTTCAAAGTAGACACAACCAGCATGAAAATGACGCTCGAGAGTTTACTTCTAATGATGATACACCTCCTCTTCCAAGGGAGTCGAGAAGATGTCGAAGAAGAAATGAAGTCCAAGACGAGTGGCAGAATAAATATAACCCCAGATTAGATATTCCAGAATTTGAAGGTAAAATAAATGTTGATGACTTTATCGATTGGCTTAATATAGTAGAAAGAAATTTTGATTTTCATGAACCACCAGAACAAAAGAAGGTCAAACTTGTGGCACTCAAACTCAGATAGAATGCATCTTTTTGGTGGGAAAATCTGAAGAAACAAAGAGAACGTAAGGGGAAGAGTAAGATCGTTACATGGGAGAAAATGAAAAGGGAGCTGAAGAGAAAATATTTACCTCATAATTATAGGCAAGAGATCTTTCTCAAAATACATGATTTCAAGCAAAAAGATCTTAGTGTGGAGGAGTACACTATAGAATTCGATAATTTGATATTAAAAGGAGAGCTTGTGGAACCGGAAGAGCAAATAATTGTAAGATACTTAGGAGGTCTGAAGTATGAGATTGCTAAAGTTGTTCAGCTATAGCCATATTGGTCTTTAAATGATGTGAGCAAGCTGGCATTAAAAGTTGAAAAGCAATAGAAGTTTGAAAAGAGTTTTCGGTATGGCTTAAAAGAAGGCTATACAAAAGGAGGAAGTTCCAAGCCTACTGTCCAAAGCAAGATAATATCGAAGGTACAAGAAAAGGGTGAAGAATCTGCTGGCAGCAAAAAAACACCTAATTCTTCTACCCCAAGTAGCCGAAAATGCTTCAAATGTCATGGTTTTGGGCATATTGCTTCAGATTGTCCAAATAGGAGGATTGTAACTTTGGTTGAAGATCATAGTGATGGAGGAGAGGATGAAGCTGAGGACGAACCAAAATACAATGATGATGAGGAAGAGATTACTTATGCTGATTATGGTTTGTCTATTGTATTGCAACGTAGTTTACAAGTGTCCTATATGGCCGACGATGAAAGTTGGGTGAGAAAAAATGTGTTTCACACTAAATGCACTTCTCTTGGCAAGGTGTGCTTGGTGATCATCGACAGCGGCAGCTTTGAGAATATGGTATCTTTGGAGATGGTGCAGAAGCTAAAGTTGGATATCATCCCTCATCCACATCCATACCAGTTATGTTGGCTGCAAAAAGGAAATGACATCAATGTAACTAAAAGATGTTTAGTTTCATTTTCTATTGGCAAGTATTATAAAGATGAAGTATGGTGTGATGTTGCTCCTATAGATGCTTGTCATTTGTTGTTAGGATGACCTTGGCATTACGATAGAAGGGTGTTGTATGATGGCTACAAACATACTTATTCTTTTAAGGTGAATGAAAAGAAGATTATCTTAGCTCCATTACAACCATCTGAAATCAGTGCACCAAAGAAAAAAGTTAGCGCTTTTATGTCATATGGTGAATGCAAAGGTGAATTAGACAAGGGTGGTCATGTTATGGCTCTACTAGTAGTAGAAGAAAATGAACAACACAAGGAGACACCAGAAATCATGAAACAAATCCTGAAAGAGTTTAAAGATGTTATACCAGAAGAGATTCCACATGGCCTTCCACCCTTGAGAGACATCCAGCATCACATTGATCTTATTTCGGGGGTTGTTCTGCCTAATAAGGCAGCATATAGAATGAGTTCTAAGGATCATGAAGAACTTCAAAGGCAAGTTGATGAATTGGTGAAAAATTGGTTAATTCGGGAGAGCATGAGTCCTTGTGCGGTTCCAGCCTTGTTAGTGCCTAAGAAGGATGGTTCTTGGAGAAAGTGCGTGGACAGTCGCACCAACAACAAAATCACAGTGGACTATCGCTTTCCTATTCCAAGGTTAGATGATTTACTTGATCAATTGTGTGGTGCTTATATTTTCTCTAAAATTGGTTTGAGGAGTGGTTATCACCAAATAAGAATGAGGCCCGGAAATGAGTGGAAAACAACATTTAAAACTAGAGAAGGCTTATATGAATGGTTGGTTATGCCATTTGGGCTATCTAATGCTCCTAGCATCTTCATGAGATTTATGAATCACATACTTAAGCCATGCATTGGAATATTTGTTGTAGTTTATTTTGACGATATATTGGTGTACAACAAGAGTGAAGAGGAGCATATGAATCATCTGAAAGAGATCTTTCGTATTTTGAGGCAGCAAAAGCTTTATGCTAATCTAAAGAAGTGTGATTTCTTTACTTCTAGTGTGGTATTTTTGGGGTATGTTGTTTCAAAAGATGGAATCATGATGGATCAAAGTAAGGTAGAGGCTATTCTCAGTTGGCCAACACCTGTTTCATTGCATGATGTGAGGAGTTTCCATGGCTTAACTTTATTTTATAGAAGATTTATCAAGGGTTTCAGCTCTATTGTCGCTCCAAATGTCTGAAATGTGATAAATTCAAATGGACTACTGAAGCTAATGATGCTTTTGAGCTTTTAAAAAGAAAGGTGACCGAAGCTCCTATCTTAGTTCTACCAAATTTTGACAATGTGTTTGAAGTTGAATGTGATGCATCTAATACGGGAATTGGTGCTGTTTTGAGTCAAGACGGAAAGCGCATTGCATTTTTTAGTGAAAAGCTGAATGATACGAGAAAGAAATACTCTACTTATGATAAGGAGTTTTATGTAATTTATCGAGCTTTATCTCATTGGAGTCAATATCTTCTTACCAAGCCATTTGTTCTATATTCTGATCATGAGGTATTAAAGTTCATTAATCACTAGCACAAGCTAAACAAGAGGTGTGCAGCTTGGGTGGAGTTTTTATAATCTTACAACTTTACAATCAAGCACAAATCTAGTGTTCAAAATATAGTTGCTGACGCATTGAGCAGAAAGCATTCTTTATTATCATCAATGGAAGTCAAAGTGGTTGGATTTGAAACATTCAAAAATCTCTATGAGAGTGATGTGGATTTTGGCTCAATATGGTAAAATTATAAATCAGGTTCCTTTCAACAATTTTCTATCTTTGATGGTTTTCTTTTTCGAGCTAATGCTTTATGTGTTCCATCCTATTCTTTGAGACAAGTAATTCTAGCTGAAGCTCATGGTGGTGTTTTGGATGGACATTTCGGTAGAGATAAGACCTTAGCTCTTATTCAATCAAACTTCTATTGGCCTAAGATGTTTAAAGATATGGAAAGACATGTAAAGCAATGTCGAGTGTGTCATTTGGCAAAAACAAGAAGTCAAAATTCTGGTTTGTACACTCCATTGCCAGTGCCAAATGCTCCATGGGAGGATGTGAGTCCTGATTTTGTTTTGGGACTGCCAAGAACTCAAAGAAACAATGATTCTATCATGGTTATTGTTGATAGGTTTTCAAAAATGTCTCACTTTGTTCCATGCAATAAATCAAATGATGCATCTCATATTGCTGATTTATATTTTAAGGAGATTGTTAAATTACATGGTATTCCAAGAACTATGGTGTCTGATCGAGATTCAAAATTTGTTAGTCATTTTTTGAGAACTCTTTGGAGGAAGCTGGGTACTTCTTTGAATTTCAGTAGCTCGCATCATCCACAAACTGATGGGCAAACTGAGGTAACAAACAGAAGCTTGGGAAATTCGCTTAGAAGCTATGTTGGCAAGAATATTAAGCAGTGGGATGTCATTCTTCCACAAATTGAGTTTGCCTACAATCATTTTATGCATCATAGTATTGGTAAGAGTCCTTTTGAGGTAGTTTATGGTGCTAATTCTGCTAGAACTTTGGACTTAATCCCTCATTCTACAACAAAGCAATTTAGTGGAGATGTTGATGAAAGAGCTAAGCAGATAAAGAAGCTACATGAGGGTGTGAAAGCAACCATTGAGAAACAAAATGAGAGGTACATGCAAGCTGCTAATAAACATAGAAACATGTAGAGTTTAATGCAGGTGATTTGGTCTGGATTCATCTAAGGAAGGAGAGGTTTCCACTGGGCAAATTTAGAAAACTGAAACCAAAGGTTGATGGTCCATTCAAGGTGCTTAAGAGAATTGGAAAAAATGCTTATGAGATTGAGCTACCTAAAGATTATGGAGTATCCCCAACATTTAATGTAGCTGATTTAAGTCTTTTTTATAGTCATATTTACGAAACAAATAAGGACTTGAGGACAAGTCTTTTTCAACCAGGGGAGATTGACACGGGAGTGTCTAATTTGCTACAATCTGTTCATATGGACCATGCTGATAATATAATATTTTTTTCAACCAATAATATTGCCTCATAATCTTCAACTTAGCCTACTCAGATAAGACAGCTCATCAGCATATTCCCTGCACAAAGGTAAAGTTGTATCATGGTGCTTTTCTTCATGGCTAAGGAATACATTAATGGAGTTAGTTGGCAGCTGTAAAGCACTTAATTTTGAAATTTCCTATGCATGAAGAGTTGTTTCATGCACTAGTATTTATTTTGGTGTTTAGGGCTTAGAAAGGATTTTTAGAAAACTGAGGATATTGGTAGAAGCTCTCTTGGAGTGCTCTTTTGAACTCTATATCTCTTGGATGCGTCCTTGAGTGGTGAGTCTTTTGCTTTCAGTTATGTATCCTTATTTATTGTCATTAGGGTGGTGATCTTTCTGTATCCCTTTTGATTTTAAACTTGGTGGTGAGCTATTTTTCGTTTTTACCAAAGTTTCTTCAAGAATTCGTTCCTTGCCTTCTGTGACATTTTCTATCTGAACAACTGTTCTATCAGTGTTCTTTCAAAATTCATTCTGCATTTTTACCCTCCCCATTATCAAATTGGCTCCACAACTTGAGAATTGTTCTCATAGTGGAGAAAATCATGTACGTCCTTAATATAGTGATGCCTATGTCCGAGGAAGGGGAAAGTCAGGATGAGATTGCTTGTCACGTGAAATACATAGATGAGTCCACTCTTACTCAGTATTACATGTTGGGCTCTATGACTCTTGAGTTACAGAAACAACATGAAAAGATGGATGTCAAATCCATTCTCCTACATGTTCGCAAACTGTTTGAGAAACATGGAATGACTCAGTGATATAAGATATATAAGAGTCTCTTGATTGAGGGAATACCGGTTTAGAACCATGTCCTAAAGATGATTTAGTGGATAGAGAAACTCACAGGTCTAGGAATGGTCCTAGAGGATAACTTGTGTATGAATCTTGTGCTTCGGTCCCTACCAGATTCCTTTTCACAGTTCATAATAAAATTTAATGTGAACAAGCTTGATGTGACTCTCCCTGAGCTCCTCAATATGTTGAGGGAGGTAGAGAGCACTATCAAGAAAGAGAAGCCAATTCTCTATATTGGTGAGACCAGAAAGAAAAGGAAAGCAGAAAAGTCTCTTAAGAAGAGCAAGGGCAAGGACAGACCGGGTAAAGCAAAGGTCGTTAAGAAAGACCCGACAAAAGACAAAGGCCAGTGCTTCTACTGTGGCAAAGATGGGCACTAGAAGAGAAACTACAAAGAGTACATTGTAGAGAGGGCAAAACAGAAGCTTAGAGAAGTTTCATATACACTCATGATTGGTGTCCAGTTATTATATTTTTATGATAGTGCATGGGTATTGGATATCGATAGTGCTTATCACATCTATAATTTGTTACATATTCTAGCAAAGCTTAGGAGATTGGCAAGAGGAATACTGTATAATGGTTTGTTTATGCTAGACATTACTCCACATATCATGAATGTAAGTATATCCAAGAGGAGACGAGATGAGATGAATAGTGCATACATGTGGCATTGTAGGTTAGGTCACATTTATGAGGGAAGAAACCAAAAGTTTCTAAAGGATGGATATCTAGATCTATTCGACTATGAGTCATATACAACTTGTGAGTCTTGCCTTCATAGAAAATTAACCAACTCTCCTATTAGTGGAACTAGAGAGAGTCACTAAGCTGTTGGAACTCATATATAGTGATGTATGTGGACCCATATCAACTCAGGCCATAGGTGACTACTCCTACTTTATTACTTTTACTAATGATTTCTCAAGGTATTGACATGTGTACTTGATGAAGTATAAGTCCAAGGCCTTCGAAAAATTCAGATGGTATAAGAATAAAGTAGAGTACCAGACTGGAAAGAGTATTAAGACTCTTCGATCAGATCGAGGAGATGAGTATTTGAGTACAGAGTTTAGCCAGTTCCTTAAGGACCATATAATTATATCCTAATGGACACCTTATACACCTTAGCTTAATGGTGTATTTGAAAAGAGGAATCATACACTGTTAGACATGGTACGGTCCATGATGAGTTTCACTGACCTACCCATCTCATTCTGGGGATATACCATAGATACCGCAGCTTACCTTCTAAATAGAGTTCTAACTAAATTAGTAGTATCTACACCATATGAGATATAGAAAGAGAAAAAGCTTGATCTTAAGGTTGTTAAGATTTGGGACTGACCTGCCCATATTAAAAAACACAACTCTGATAAATTAGAATCGAGGATGGAGCGGTGCAAGTTCATGGGATACCGCAAGGAAAGTTGTGGGTATTATTTCTATCATCCAAAGGACCAAAAGGTCTTTGTGGCCAAGAGAGCGGTGTTCTTTTAGAAGGAACACATTCTTGGCAAAGATAGTGGGGCATTATAGAGTTGAGCGAGGTTGGAGAACCTAGCTCAAGCACCACTTCACAACCTGAGTCTATTCAGGTACCTAGTACACAAGTTCTGACTTTACATAGGTCCGACAGAATATCTCATCCTCTTGAGAGATATATGGGATATACTAGAGGAGATGATGTTGAGGATATTGATCCTCAGACCTACGAGGAGGCTATTACAAGTATAGACTCCCCGAAGTGGCAAGAAGCCATGAATTCTAAGATGAAATCCATATACTCCAACAAGGTTTGGAACCTAGTTGATGCACCTGCGGACATTGTACCCATCGATTGTAAGTGGATCTTCAAGAAGAAGATCGAAGTAGATGGAAAGGTAGAGACCTATAAAGCAAGGCTAGTGGCTAAGGGGTATCGTCAAAGGCAAGGGGTTGACTATGACGAAACCTTCTCACCCATAGCAATGTTAAAATCCATCTGAATTCTATTGGCTATTACAGCACACTATGATTATAAGATCTGGCAAATGGACGTGAAAATCACATTCCTCAATGGCAACCTCGAGGAGGTGTATATGATACAACTAGAAGGATTCATGTCTAAGGACTGCCTAGATAAGATATGCAGGTTGTTTAGGTCCATTTATGGACTAAAGCAAGCTTCCCAAAGTTGGAACATAATATTTGATGAGGTAATCAGATCTTATGACTTCATTAAGAATGAAGATGAGCCTTGTGTATACAGGAAGGTAAGTGGGAGTACTATCACCTTCTTGGTGTTATATGTGGATGACATCCTGATCATTGGGAATGATGTAAGAATGCTATCCACAATAAAGGCTTGGTTATCTAGACACTTCTACACGAAGGACTTAGGAGAAACATCCTATATCTTAGGGATTCGGATCTATAGAGATATATCCAAGAGGATACTTGGGTTGGCTTATCCCAGTCCAGGTATATAGACACCATTGTCAAAAAGTTTAGCATAAAAATTTTTAAGAGATGTCTTATACTGATGAGACATGGGATATCGCTTTCTAGGAGTATGTCCCTAAAGACTCTTGAAAAAATGATGAACATGGATAGGATACCCTATGCCTCAGCGATAGGGTCTATCATGTATGTCATGCTATGTACCAGGCCTGATATAGCACATGCTCTGAGTGTCATGAGTAGGTATCGAGCGGATCTAGGCTTGGAGCACTAGAAAGCAGTAAAGTATATCCTTAAATACTTGAGAAGGACTAAGAATCTTTTACTGGTATATGGAGGTAGTAGCCTTAGGGTTGAAGACTATACAGACTCGAATTTTCAGTCTGATATTGATGATAGTAATTCAAATTCGAGGTATATGTACACCTTAAATGGAGGAGCAATATGCTGGAAGAGTTTTAAGTAAGATACTACTGCTGACTCGACCACAAAGGCAAAGTACATTGCAATAGTAGAGGTAACAAAGGAGGGAGATCTGGATGAAGAAATTTATCACAGATCTAGGAGTCGTGCCAGACAACGAGGAGTTGATTCCCTTATTTTACGATAACTATAAGGTGATTGCTCAAATAAGAGAACTCGGGTCTCATCAGAAGTGTTATGAGGAGGTTCTAACTTATTAGAGAGATCATAACTCGAGGAGATGTAGCAGTGGAAAGAGTTTCATCCGAAGATAACATAGCAGATCCACTGACAAAGCCATTGACTCAGATTGTCTTTGAGCATCATGGGGGTCTGATGGGGAACATACATATATGTGATTGATTTTAGGTCAAGTAGGAGATTGCTAGTTATAAGTGCCCTGCAAGTCAATCACGTGAGTGATGACACATATGACTTGACACACAATCTTTTTGCTTATTATTATTATTTGATATTTTATCACTTTAATTTGCTTGTTATTTGAATATGTTATGATGTCCATAGATCTGTGCAATGGGAATTATATCGTGATGAGATCACGATACTAAGACTGATTCACTTTTAAACATATATCCTAAATAATCCCGGTCATAGGATACTCAAGAGGGACACCGAGATAATCGGACAGACTGGTATGCTGTGTACCCGTCCATATGATGGATGTAGCTGGTCTCATAGTTGCTCATGTTGGGACATTAGGGATACAATATATATGCTAATTGGAAAATGAGTTCACTAATTGATCCACTTACAAAATGCTAGATGGTTGATGATGCCTTATTGTTAGACAACGATTCTGTAATCCTAGTGGTGTATCTGATCCTTAGACTTGAGATACCAAGGATATCATGTATGAGTACTACACTCTTTGATATCGGACTTATAAGTCTAGAGGTTCCAGATCTAGCACAGCCGGTCATTGAGAGTAGTAGTTAACCTTATGAGGACTATTGAGTATCGATAGAGGATTATCCACTCTCAGTATCATGAGAGGAATATCTCATGTGTTCTTGCTCAGACAAATCACTAACCAGGGTCATTTGGATTGAGAGAGAAAGAGTTCTCTGGGAGAATTTGATTAAAGCGAGAGACTCGAGTAGAAACCGTATGGGTCTAACAGCACCATACTCGATATATGGTCTTTGAGATATTAAATGGATGAGAGACTATAGGTATATGACAATTGAAGATAGACAGGTCCAATGGATTGGATTCCCCTGTATCGTTTGGGGACTACAACATAGCGGCATAGTATGTCCGTAGTCGATGAGTCGAGTGAATTATTATGGAGATAATAATTCACTGAGTCAGAAGTTCTGATAGGTATGACTCACTATCAACTCGATATTGGGCTTAGAGGGTCACACATATATGGTAGGTGCTAGTCATAGGTGCTCAGCAAGCCAATCACGTGAGTGATAGCACGTGTGACTTGATACAGAATCTTTTTTGCTTATTATATTTTGGCATATATCACTTTATAACTATTGCATATATGCATATATATATTGTGATGTGCTTGGATTTGTGCAATGGGAATCGGATCGTGATGAGATCATAAAAATGAGATCGATTCACCTTTAAACACATATCATAAATAATCTCGGTCATAGGTTACTCGAGAGGGACATCGTGATAACCGGACAGACTGGTGTGCTGTATACCCATCCATATGATGGATGCAACTGGTCTCATAGCTGCTCGTGTAGGGACACTAGGGATACAGTACAGGTGCTCATTGGAGAATGAGTTCACTGATTGATTCGCTTACGGAATGCTGGATGGTTGATGATGCCTTATTGTCAGACAGTGATTCTGTAGTCCTAGTGGTATATCTAGTCCTTAGACTTGAGACACCAAGGATGTCCTGTATGAGTGCTCCACTCTTTGATACTAGACTTATAGGTTTGGCTGTCCCAGATATAGTACAACTGGTCATTGGGAGTGGTAATCGACCTTACGAGGGCTATTGAGTGTCAATAGAGGATCATCCACTCTCGATGTCATGAGAGGAATATCCCATGTGTTCTTACTCAGACAAATCCCTGGCCATGGTCATTCGGGTTGAGAGAGAAAGAGTTCTCCGGGAGAATTTGATTAGAGCGAGACTCGAGTAGAAACCGTATGGATCTGACAGCACCATGCTCAATATACGGTCTCTGGGATATTAGATGGATGAGGGACTATAGGTACACGGTAACTGAGGACAGACAGGTCCAATGGATTGGATTCTCCTGTATCGTTTGGGGACTATGTCGTAGTGGCCTAGTACGTCTGTAGTCAATGAGTCGAGTGAATTATTACATAGATAATAATTCACTAAGTTAAAAGGAGTTCTGACAGGTATGACTCATGGCTAGCTCAATATTGGGCCTAGAGGGTCACACACATATGGTAAGCATTGCAAAGAGTAGAGGTTCGGATATGAGATATCCGACGGAGCTCTTGTCTTATTGGATATCCAATAAGAGCCCATGAGAGATTATTGGATAGAGATCCACTAATCTAAAAGGCTTGGGTTATTGGATGTAGATCCAATACCCAATAGGCGAGGATCCATTAGGGTTTGATAGGGGGCCTCTATAAATAGGAGGGATTCAGAGCCTCATAGGCTAGAGCGTTTGCTTACCTCTCATATTCTCCTTCCCCTCTCCACCTCAGAGAAGGCTTGGAGTTTTGAGGAGCATCGTCGCAGCCCTACTGTGTGGATCACCGCTAGAGAGGAGGACGCTTGACCTCCTTCACCCTCTCCTAAAGATTTGTAAGGAAACAGGGATATACGATCTCCCTAGGTAACACAATCTACTATATACGTAGTTTTTTAGTTTCGTGGATTTTGCGCACCAATCTTCGCACGACGACGAACATCTCTTTGTGAATCGGGGATTTTGTTTTCTTGTTCTTCTGCTGCGCATCTGATGTCGCCCCCAAGATTTCCCAACAATAGGCATTACGATGAGTAGAGATTCGGATATGAGATATTCGCTAGAACCCCTTATCTTATTGGATATCCAATAAGCCCTTGAATTATTGGATCCTATGGATGAGATCCAATAAGAGCCAATGAGAGATTATTGGATAGAGATCCACTAATCTAAAAGACTTTAGTAGTTGGATGGAGATCCAATACCCAATAGGGTAAGATCCATTAGGGTTAAGTTGATAGGGGGTCTCTATAAATAGGAGAGAACTAATGGTTCATAGGCTAGAGCCTTTTTGGGTTACCTCTCCTATTCTCCTCCCCTTCTCCTCCTTAAATAGCAAGGTTGAAGTTTTGAGGAGCATCATCGCAGCCTTACTGTTTGGATCACCGTTAGAGAGGAGGACACTTGACCTCCTTCATCCTCTCCTAGAGATCTGTAGGGATTTAGGGATATACGGTCTCTCTAAGTAATATAATCTTTACTATACACAGTTTTAAGTTTCACGATTTTTGTGGACCAATCTTTGCATGATGACGAATACATCTTTGAGAAATTGGGGATTTTATTTTTAATGTTCTTCCATTGCGTATGTGATGCCGACCCCAAGATTTCCCAACAGGTCGACGAAGCTCATCATGGATCGCACCATGTCTAACAGTGTACGATTCCTTATTTAGATACACCATTGGGTTGACATATATAAGGAGGTGTCCATTGGGATAGAATCTCATGGTCCTTGAGGAACTGGGTGAACATTGTACTCAAGTACTCACCTCTTCGATCCGATCATTCTTATATTCTTTGAATTTCTTAAAGGCCTCGAACTTATATTTCATTAATTACATATGTCCATACCTTGAGAAATCATCAATAAAAATAATAAAGTAGGAGTAATCACCTATGACATGAGTTGACATGGGTCCACATACATCACTATGTATGAGTTCCAATAGCTCAGTGGCTCTCTCTCTAGTTCCACTAAATGGAGAGTTAGTTAGTTTTCTACTAAGGCAAGGCTCGCAAGTTGCATATGACTCATAGTCGAATAGATCTAGATATCCATCCTTTAGCAACTTTTAATTTTTTCCTCATGGATGTGACGTAGCCTATAATGTCATAAGTATATACTATTCACCTCATCTCATTTTCTCTTGGACACACTTACATTCATGATATGTGGAGTAGTATATAGCATGAACAAACCATTATGCAATGTTCCTCTCGTGATGATCCCATCATCTAATAATATTGAACAATCATTGTTCTCAAAAACTAATTTATATCCACTAATTGTCAAACATAAAATGGAAGTAATATTTTTGATAATAGAAGGAATAAAATAGTATGCATCCAATACAATAATAGCTCTACTAGGTAGATATAGGGTAACCTCGCCAATAGCTACTGTAGCAACTTTTGCTCCATTGCCCATCTTGAGGTTCATCTCGCCTCTCGCCAATCTCCTAGGTCTTGCTAGAACCTACAACGAATTGTAAATATGATAAGCACTACCAGTATCCAATACCTATGTGTTAACATAAAAGTCTAACAAATGGAGACTGATCATGAATGTACCTGAAGCTTCTCCAAGCTTCTATTTTGGCATATCTATAAGGTACTCTTTGTAGTTCCCCTTTTAGTGCTCATCTTTGCCATAGTGGAAGCACTGACCTTTGTCCTTTATCGGGTCTTTCTTGGCAACCTTTGCTTTATCCGGTCTGCCCTTGCCCTTGCCATTCTTACGAGACTTTTCTGCTTTTCTTTTCTTTCTGGTCTCACTAGTATAGAGAACTAGATTCTCTTTCTTAATAGCACTCTCTACCTCCCTCAACATATTGAGGAGCTCAAGGAGAGTCACCTCAAGCTTGTTTATATTAAAATTTATTATGAACTACGAAAATAAATCTGGTAGGGATTGAAGTACAATATCCACACATAGGTTATCCTCTAAGACCATTCCTAGACTTATGAGTTTCTTTATCCACTCAATCATCTTTAGGATATAGTTCTGAACCGGTGTCCCCTCAGTCATCCTAATGCGGAAGAGGCTCTTAGATATCTTATATCGCTGAGTCCTTCCTTATTCCTCAAACAGTTTGTGGACATGTAGGATAATGGATCTAACATCCATCTTTTCTTGCTGTCTCTATAACTCAAGAGTTATGGAGCTTAACATGTAACACTAAACAAAAGTGGAGTCATCTATATACTTCACGTAGCGAGCGATCTCATCATTGCTTGCCCTTTCCTTGGGCGTAGGCATCACTATATCAAGGACATACATGATTTTCTCCATCGTGAGAATAATTCTAAGGTTACAGAGCCAATCTGTATAATTTAGACTAGTGATGCGGTTGACATCAAGTATGCCACGTAAGGGATTTGAAAGTTACATTTTCTAAAAATAAAGATGCAACAGAAATAAATAACATGCAGATTTTGTAGAAAAATAAATAATCAAAATATATACTTCTATCTTATTCTACTCCCACTATTTTCCTAGTGAGTTATGCGACACCCTCAACACGTGAAACGAAAGTCTTCGATAGACTTCTAGTGGGGATCAAGATCTAATCAACATCTTAGTATAGCCCCGAGGGACTCGACAAATCACACTAAGTCCAAAAGGTAGGTAACTTTTGCTGATCATAACTTCTTGTGATTTTCGTCCTGTTCGGCCTTTGAACCACCATGGTCTCGAGGGACTCGACCACCCATGATATTTAGTTAAGTCAATATTATTGTTACAAGATGAGTCTGATTCGATAATATACCATCGAGGAACTCGACTAAGCATACCATGTCCTCAAGTCACTAGTGACATCTCTATGCCATAGGCAAGATAGCGAATCACGATATAGGTGAGCATTGAGAGACTCTACCAACTCAACCTACATCAGGAATCAATCCCTACTTATAACGATAGAAGGCCACGTGAGTCGATCTAATTGCCTCATGTTTACCGACTTAATATTATCGAGAGAGGGGATTTTGATTTGGTCTCCTAATATTCGTGTCACACGCATACATATTTAATATATATCTATAATGCATGCAAATATATATACATATCTAGTAGGTGTATCAGCAATCACACTAGATGATCATGGACCATAATCTGATATGATCAGACCCGAGCTAGTGGGCCTAATGTGATTAGGCCCTAATCACTCACATCAAGATCTATGTGTGCAGCGGTGCATCTTTATGCCTTGTGATCGTTCATTTCATCCTCGTCGGTTTCGTCAACATCTCAATGCATCTCTATATGTCATGATCGTCCGTCTCGACCTCGTGGGTCCCGCTATCGTTTCCATGCTTCTGTTACACCTCTTCATGTGATTATAACTTAATCATAGGTACGCAGACCCAACAATAAATGAGAATAAAATTAGAGGCTTGCAGGCTCCAATAATAATAATCACATCACATGTACACACACATCACACAGTCCATGATCATCCATCCACATCATACATCACATGTACATATCATAATATAGGACTAATAGATAATAATAATAATAATAATAATAATAATAATAATAATAATAATTAAACTAATATTTTTTTAAAAATTAGAGACATCTAAGAAATTTTCTGAATTATGAAGGGCATTTTGGTAATATGGATAGAAAGGATAAAACTTGAAATTTATGATATTCTAAGGGGCAAAACTATCTTTTATCCATAAAACCCTAATCCCTTCTCCTTCTCCCCTACTATGTTGCGGCCGCCGCCACCCTACCAACGATGGTCACTACGCCGGGGGGGTGGACACCGCCTTTGCCCGCGGGCAGCTCGCCCGTGAGCGGTATGCCTGTGGGCGATGCCATCGCAGTAGGAAAGTGCCCCCTTTGCCCGTGGGAGAGCGCCACCCCTTCGACGATAGTGCCCGAAGTGGCGCTCGCAGTGAGCCGGCGTACCCCCCCATGGGTGCAACGCACGTAGGCGCCCCATGAGGGCTCGCCCTTGGGCGACGGGTGCCGCCTTTGCGGGCGAGCACCACCCGTAAGGGGGCTCGCCCGAGGGTCCAGCGCCCGGACATGCCACCCTTGCAGGCGAGCGCAATGCCCACATGCAAGCGGCCCTACCTGCGAGCGAACGACCATCACCCGCCGATCGCTTGCGGCCCCTACATGTAGGTGGCCTGTTGCAGATGGGTGAGACCTCCCTTGGAGCTCTCAGCCAAGGCTACAAGCAGTCTTTGGCCAACCTATGGGAGAAGCAATAGTAGCTTCCCTTTCTCATCTTTTTCGTCAATGATTTTGGCGTCAAAAGCTTTTCTAAAACAAAACATACACGTTCAAAACTAATCTTTCGCACGAACAACCTGGCTCTGATACCACTATAGGGCAATCTAAAGGCAATATCACATACACAGCGAAAGAATAAAAAATAAAAATCCTAAATTTTCTAAAAAGGTGTTTGTCGTCGTGCGTAGATTGGTGTGCAAAAACACATGAAACTTAAATTCACGTGTGAGATAGTTGTGTTTTACCTAGGGAGATCGTATATCCTTGAATCACTATAGATCTGTAGGAGAGGATGAAAGAGGTCAAGTGTCCTCTCTAGCGGTGATCCACATAGCAGGGCTATAATGACGCTCCTCAAATATGCTAGTCATAGGTGCCCAACAAACCAATCACGTGAGTGATGGCACGTGTGACTTGACATGGAATCTTTTTGCTTATTATATTTTGGCATTTATCACTTTATATTGACTATTGCATATATGCATGTATATATTATGATGTCCTTGGATCTGTGCAATGGGAATTGGATCATGATGAGATCACGATAATGAGACCGATTCACCTTTAAACACAAATCCTAAATAATCCCGGTCATATGTTACTCGAGAGGGACATCGAGATAACCGGACAGACTGGTATGCTATATATCAGTCTATATGATGGATGCAATTGGTCTCATAGCTGCTCGTGTGGGGACACTAGGGATAAAGTACAGGTGCTCATTAGAGAATGAGTTCACTAATTGATCCGCTTACAGAATGCTGGATGGTTGATAATGTCTTATTATCAGACAGCGATTTCGTAGTCCTAGTGGTGGATCTGGTCCTTAGACTTGAGACACCAAGGATGTCCTGTATGTGTGCTTCATTCTTTGATACCGGACTTATAGGTTTGGATGTCCCAAATCTAGTTTAGCTAGTCATTGGGAGTAGTAGTCGAACTTACGAGGGCTATTGAGTGTCGATAGAGGATCATCCACTCTCGACGTCATGACAGGAATATTTCATATGTTCTTGCTCAGACAAATCCCTAGCTAGGGTCATTCGGATTGAGAGAGAAAGAGTTCTCTAAGAGAATTCGATAAGAGCGATACTCGAGTATAAACAATATGGGTTTGACAGCACCATACTTGGTATACGATCTTTGGGATATTAGATGGATGAGGGACTATAGGTACACGGTAACTAAGGATAGACAGGTCCAATGGATTGTATTCCCCTATATCGTCTGGGGACTATAGTGTAGTGGTATAGTACATCCGTAGCCGATGAGTCGAATGAATTATTATGGAGATAATAATTCATTGAGCCAGAAAGAGTTCTAGCAGGTATGACTCATGACCAACTCGATATTGGGCCTAGAGGTTCACACATATATAATAGGCATTGAGATGAGTAGAGGTTCGGATATGAGATATCTATTGGGGCCCTTGACTTATTAGATATCCAATAAGCCCCTGGATTATTGGATCCTATAGATAAGATCCAATAAGAGCCCATAAGAGATTATTGGATAGAGATCCACTAATCTAAAAGGCTTAAGTAGTTGGATGTAGATCTAATACCCAATAGGGGAGGATCCATTAGGGTTTGACAAGGGACCTCTATAAATAGGAGGGATTCAATGGTTCATAGGCTAGAGCTTTTGCTTGCCTTGTGGATCACCGCTAGTTTGGAGAGCGCTTGACCTCCTTCACCCTCTTTTAGAGATCTATATGGAAATAGGGATATACGATCTCCTTATATAACACAGTCTATTCTATATGCAGTTTTAAGTTTTGCGAATTTTTACGCACCAATCTTTGCACGAAAACGAATGTCTCTTTGGGAATAAGGGATTTTGTTTTCTATTCTTCCACTACGCATATGATATCGCCCTAAAGATTTTTCAATAGTGGTATCAGAGCTAGGTTGTTCGTGCAATAGATTGGTTTTGAACTACGTGTGTTGTGTTTTGGAGAAACTTTTGACGTCAAAATTGTTGATGCAAAAGAAAGGAAGGGTAGCAACAGTTGTTGCCCTCAATCTGCGTGCTTCTAGCCACCTGTAGTGGCAGTCATAGCCAGGCAGCACAGCGCCTGCGCATGTGCAAGCGTTGTGCCTGCAGCGGCCGGCCGACGGCCTACTTGCAGCAGGCTTGTGGCCGGTAGGGCTGGCAGCCCTCTGGCCCCGCGGCGCCTGTGGCCACTACTCCGCCCACGGGGGCACCCACCTACAGGGGTAGCGCCCTCCGCCGTACAGCCTACCGCTTGTAGGGTGGCGACAGCGGCTACAACATGGGAAAGGGAGAAAGGGGCTTAGGGTTTTCGGGGAAAAAGATAATTTTGCCCCTCAAAATTTGAGAAATTCTAATTCTATCCTTTTGTCCAAATTACGATAATACTCCCTTAGAATTCAAAAAAATTCCTACATGTCCCTGATTTCAAAAATATTATTTAATTAAATAGTTTAATTGATTATTATTTTTATTATTATCTAGTAGTCTTATATGATGATAATTTATACATATGATGTATGATGTATGGACGAATGATCATAGACCGTGTGATGTGTGTACTTGTGATTATTATTGTTGGGGCCTGCGAGCCTCGATTATATTTCTCATTTATTGTCGGGCCCGTGTGCCTATTATTAAATTATAATCATACGAGGAAGTGTAGTAGGAGCGTGGAAGCGATAGCGGGACCCACGAGACAAACGATCGTGATATATGGAAATGCATTAAGATGTCGATGGAACCGACAAGGATGAGATGGATGATCACAGGGCATGGAGATGCACCGTTGTACATATAGATTTTGATGTGAGTGATTAGGCCTAGTGGCTCGGGCCTGATCACATTAGGTTGTGGTCAATAATCATATTGTGTGATTGCTTAGACACATACTATATATGTATATATATTTGCATGCGATGCAGATATATATTAAATATGTATGTATGACATATCATATTAGGAGACCAAATCATAGAAACCCCTCTCTCGATAATATTAAGTCGGTAAACGTGAGGCAATTAGATTGACCCACGTGGCCTTCCATCGTTATAGGTAGGGACCAATTCTCGGTGTAGGTTGAGTTGGTCGAGTCCCTCGAGGCTCACCTATATCGCGATTCGTTATCATGCCTATGATATGGAGATGTCACCGATGACCTAAGGACATGGTATGCTTGGTCGAGTCCCTCGAGGGTATATCATCGAATCATACTCATCTTGTAACGATGATATTGACTTAACCGAGCATCATAGTTGGTCGAGTCCCTCGAGACCATAGTGATTCATAGGCCGAATAGGATGGGAATCATAAGGAGTTGTGATCGACAAGAGTTGCCTACCTTTTGGGCTTAATGTGATTGGTCGAGTCCCTCGATGTTACACTAGAACCCTGATTGGATCCTGATCCCCACTAGAAGTCTGCCAGAGACTTCTGTTTTACGTGCTGAAGGTGTCGCATGACTCGCTAGTAAAATAGTGGGAACACATTAAGATAGAAGTCAATATCTTGATTGTTTATTTTTTATAAAATCTACATGTTATTCATTTCTACTACATCTTTATTTTCAGAAAATGTCACTTTCAAATTCCTTATGTGGCATACTTGATGTCAACTACCTCACTGGTCTATATTATATGGAATGGCTCCGTAACTTGAGAATTGTTCTCACGACGAAAAAAATCACGTACGTCCTTGATATAATGATGCATATGCTAGAGGAAGGGGCAAGCAAGGATGAGATCGCTCACTACATGAAGTACATTGATGACTCCACTCTTGCTCAGTATTATATGTTAGGGTCTATAACTCCTGAGTTACGGAGACAACATGAAAAGATGGATGTCAGATCCATTCTCCTACATGTCCGTAAATTATCCTGATGACGGAGAAAATCGTGTACGTCCTTGATACAGTGATGCCTACGCCCGAGGAAGGGGCAAGTGAGGATGAGATCGCTCGCTACGTGAAGTACATTGATGACTCCACTCTTGCTCAATGTTATATGTTAGGCTCTATAACTCCTGAGTTATAGAGACAACATGAAAAGATGGATGCTAGATCCATTCTCCTACATGTCCGCAAATTATTTGAGGAACAAGGAAGGACTCAACGATATGAGATATCCAAGAGCCTCTTCCACGCTAGGATAATTGAGTGGACACCGGTTCAGAATCATGTCCTAAAGATGATTGAGTAGATAGAGAAACTCACAGGTCTAGGAATGATCCTAGAGGATAACTTGTGTGTGGACATTATGCTTTAGTCCCTACCAGATTCCTTTTTTACAGTTCATAATGAATTTTAATATGAACAAGCTTGAGGTGACTCTCCCACAGCACCTCAATATGTTGAGGGAGGCAGAGAGCACTATCAAAAAGGAGAAGCCAGTTCTCTAAGAACTACACTAGTGAGACCAGAAAGAAAAGGAAAGCAAAAAAGTCCCTTAAGAAGGGTAAGGGCAAGGGCAGACCAGGTAAAGCAAAGGTTGCTAAGAAAGACTCGGCAAAGGACAAAGGCCAGTGCTTCCACTGTGGCAAAGATAGGCACTGGAAGAGAAACTACAAAGAGTATCTTGCAGAGAGGGCGAAACAGAAGCTTGGAGAAGCTTCAAGTATATTCATGATCAGTCTCCATTTGTCAGACTCTTATGATAACAAATGGGTATTGGATACCGGTAGTGCTTATCATATATGTAATTCGTTGCAGGTTCTAGCAAGGCCTAGGAGACTAGAGAGAGGCGAGATGGACCTCAAGATGGGCAATGGAGCAAAAGTTGTTGTAGTAGCTATTGTCGAGGTTGCCCTACATATGCTTGGTGGAGCTATTATTGCATTAGATGTATGTTATTTTGTTCCTTCTTTTATCAAAAATATTATCTCCATTTCATGTTTGATAGTTAGTGGATATAAATTAGTTTTTGAGAACAATGGTTGTTCGATATTATTAGATGATGAGATCATCACGAAAGGAACATTGCATAATGGTTTGTTTATGCTAGACACTACTTCACGTATCATGAATGTAAGTGTATCTAAGAGGAAACGAGATGAGGTGACCAGTGTATACTTATGACATTATAGGCTAGGTCACATCCATGAGGGAAGGATTCAAAAGTTGCTAAATGATCAATATCTAGGTTCATTCGACTATGAGTCATATGCAACTTGCGAGCCTTACCTTCGTGGAAAATTGACCAACTCTCCATTTAGTAACTAGAAAGAGAGCCACTGAGCTATTGGAACTCATACATAGTGATGTATGTAGACCCATGTCAACTCATGCCATTGGTGATTACTCCTACTTTATTACCTTTATTGATGATTTCTCAAGATATGGATATATGTACTTAATGAAGTACAAGTCCGAGGCCTTTGAGAATGAAGTGGAGAACCAGACTGGAAAGAGTATCAAGACTCTTCGATCAGATCGAGGAGATGAGTACTTACGTATAGAGTTTACTCAGTTCCTCAAGGTCCATGGGATATTATCCCAATGGATACCTCCTTATACACCTCAGCTCAATGATGTGTTTGAAATGAGAAATCATACACTATTAGACATGGTACAGTCCATGATGAGTTTCGCTGACCTACCCATCTCATTCTGGGGATATGCCCTAGAGACCGCAGCTTACCTTCTGAACAGAGTTCCAACTAAGTCAGTAGTGTCTACACCATATGAGATATGAAATGGGAAGAAACCCGATCTTAAGATTGTTAAGATTTGGGGCTGTCCTGCCCACGTTAAAAGACATTACCCCGATAAGTTGGAATCGAGGATAGAGCAGTGCAAGTTTATGGGATACCCCAAGAAAACTTATGGGTATTATTTCTATCATCTCGAGGACCAAAAGGTCTTTGTAACCAAGAGAGCAGTATTCCTTGAGAAGGAACACATTCTTAGCGGAGACAATGGGAGCATAATATAGTTGAACGAGGTTGGAGAACCTAGCTCAAGCACCACTCTATAGCCCTAGTATGTTTAAATACCTAATACACAAGTTCCAACTTTACATAGGTCCGACAGAGTATCTCATCCTCCTGAGAGATATGTTGGACATATTAGAGGAGAGGATGTTGAGGATATTGATCCTCAGCCCTACGAGGAGGCTATTATAAGTATAGACTCCAGGAAGTGGCAAGAAGCCATGAATTCTGAGATAGATTCTATGTACTCCAACAATGTTTGGAACCTAGTTGATGCGCCCGAAGGTATTGTACCCATCAGTTGCAAGTGGATCTTTAAGAAGAAGATCGGAGTAGATGGAAAGGTAGAGACCTATAAAGCAAGGCTAGTGGCTAAGGGGTATCGTTAAAGATAAGATGTTGACTATGACGAAACCTTCTCACCCGTAGCAATGCTAAAATCCATCTGAATTCTATTGGCTATTGCAGCACACTATGATTATGAGATCTGACAGATGGATATGAAAACTATATTCCTCAATGGGAACCTCAAGGAGGAGGTGTATATGATACAGCCCGAGCGATTCGTGTCCAAGGACTGCCCAGATAAGGTGTGTAGGTTGCTTAGATCCATTTATGGACTAAAGCAAACTTCCCGAAGTTGGAACATAAGATTTGATGAGGCAATCAGATCTTATGACTTCGTTAAGAACGAAGATGAGCCTTGTGTGTATAGGAAGGTAAGTGGGAGCGCTGTCACCTTTTTGGTGTTATATGTGGATGACATCATGATCATTGGGAATGATGCAGGAATGTTATCCACAGTAAAGTCTTGGTTATCTAGACACTTCTCCATGAAGGACTTAGGGGAAGCATCCTATATCTTGGGGATTCGGATCTATAAAGATAGATCTATGAAGATGCTTAGCTTATCCCAGTTCAGGTACATAGAAACCATTATCAAAAGGTTTGGCATAAAAAATTTCAAGAGATGTCTTATACCGATAAGACATGAGATATCGCTTTCTAGGAGTATGTCCTCAAAGACTCCTGAAGAAAGGGCGAACATAGATATAATACCTTATACCTCAGTGATAGGGTTTATCATGTATGTCATGCTATGTACTAGGTTTGATGTAGCGCATTGCTCTGAGTGTTACGGGCAGGTATCAGGAGGATCTAGGCTTGGAGCACTAGAAAGCAGTAAAGTGTATCATTAAGTACTTGAGAAGAGCTAAGGATCTTTTAATAGTATATGGAAGTAGTAGCCTCAGGGTTAAAGGCTACACGGACTCAAGTTTTCATTCTGATGTCGATGATAGCAAGTCAAATTCGGGGTATGTGTACACCTTGAATGGAGGAGCAGTGTGCTGGAAGAGTTCTAAGCAAGATACTACTACTGACTCGACCACAGAGGTGGAGTACATTACTATAGTAGATGTAGCAAAGGAGGGTGTCTAGGTGAAGAAGTTCATCACAGATCTAGGAGTCGTGCCGAGTAGCAAGGAGCTGATTTCCTTATATTGCGACAACAACGATGCGATTGCTCAAGCGAAGGAACCCAGATCTCATCAGAAATCTAAGCATGTTCTGAGGATTTCCACTTGATCAGAGATATCGTGACCCAAGGAGATGTAGCAATAGAAAGAGTTCCATCCGAAGATAACATTGTAGATCCACTAACAAAGCCATTATCTCATATTGCCTTTGAGCGTCACAAGGGTTTGATGGGGATCAGACACATAAGTGATTGGCTTTAGGTCAAGTGAGAGATTGCTAGTCACGGGTACCCAACAAGCCAATCACGTGAGGGATGACATGTGTGACTTGACACGGAATCTTTTTGCTTATTATACTTTAGTATTTATCATTTTATATTGACTATTGCATATATGCATGTATATATTATGATGTCTTTGGATCTGTGCAATGAGAATCGGATCGTGATGAGATCACGATAATAAGACCGATTCACCTTTAAACACAGATCCTAAATAATCCTGTTCATAGGTTACTCGAGAGGGACATCGAAATAACCGGACAAACTGGTGTGCTGTATACCCATCCATATGATGGATGCAGCTGGTCTCATAGCTGCTCGTGTGGGGATACTAGGGATATAATACAAGTGCTCATTGGAGAATGAGTTCACTGATTGATCTGCTTACGGAATGTTAGATGGTTGATGATGCCTTATTGTAAGACAGCGATTTCGTAGTCCCAGTGGTGTATCTGGTCCTTAGACTTGAGACACCAAGGATGTCTTGTATCAATGCTCCATTCTTTGATACCGGGCTTATAGGTTTGGATGTCCCAGATCTAGTATAATCGGTTATTGGGAGTGGCAGTTGACCTTATGAGGACTATTGAGTGTCGATAGAGGATCATCCACTTTCAACATCATGACAGGAATATTTCATGTGTTCTTACTTAAATAAATCTCTGACCAGGGTCATTTGGATTGAGAGAGAAAGAGTTCTCTAGGAGAATCCGATTAGAGCGATACTCGAGTAGAAACCGTATGGGTCTGACAGCACCATACCCGATATACGGTCTCTAGGATATTAGATAGATGATGGACTATAGGTACATTGTAACTGAGGACAGACAGGTCCAATAGATTGGATTTCCCTGTATCGTGTGGGGACTATGGCGTACTGGCTTAGTACGTTTGTAGTTGATGTGTCGAGTGAATTATTATGGAGATAATAATTCATTGAGCCAGAAGGAGTTTTGATATGTATAACTTATGACCATCTCGATATTGAGCCTAGAGGGTCACACACATATGATAGGCATTGCGATGAATAGAGGTTCGGATATGAGATATCCGTCGGAGCCCCTGACTTATTGGATATCCAATAAGCCCCTAAATTATTGGATCCTATGGATGAGATCCAATAAGAGCTTATAAGAGATTATTGGATAGAGATCCACTAATTTAAGATGCTTTGGTAGTTGGATGCAGATTTAATACCCAATAGGGGAGGATCTATTAGGGTTTGACAAGAGACCTCTATAAATAGGAGGGATTCAGTGGTTCATAGGCTAGAGCTTTTGCTTGCCTCTCTTATTCTCCTCTCATTCTCCACCTTAGAGCAAGCTTGGAGTTTTGACGAGTGTCGTTGTAGCCCTACTGTTGGATCACCACTAGAGAGGAGGGCGCTTGACTTCCTTCACCCTCTTCTAGAGATCTACAGGGAAATAAGGATATACGATCTTCCTAGGTAATACACTATTCTATACGCAGTTTTAAGTTTCATAAATTTTTGTGCATCAATCTTCGCATGACAACGAACATCTCTTTGGGAATAAATTATTTTGTTTTATGTTTTTTCGCTGCGCATGTGATGTCGCCTCAAAGATTTCCCAACAAATTCATTGTCCAAATCTCCACACCTACTATTTGAGGAGGAGAAAGGGAAAGGAGAATAGGAGGTAACAACCAAGAAATCTTTAGCCTAGGCCTTTTGTTCTCTTCTACTTATAGAGGTCTCATATCAACTTAACCCTAATGGATCCTATTCTATTAGGTATTGAATCTTCATCCAACTACCCAAGCCTTTTATTAGTGGATCTCTATCTAATAATCTCTTAGTAGCTCTTATTTGATCTCATTTATAGGATCAAATAATTTATGAACTTATTAGATATCCAATAAGACAAGGGCTCCGGCAGATATCTTATATCTGAACCTCTACTTGTCGCAATGCCTACCATATATATGTGACCCTCTAGGCCCAATATCGAGCTAGCCATGAGTCATACTTGTCAGAACTCCTTTTGGCTCACTGAATTATTATCTTCATAATAACTCACTCGACTCATTGACTACGGACGTACTAGGCCACTATGTCGCAACCCAGAAATGATACAAGGGAATCTAATCCTTTGGTCCAATATGTCCTTAGTTATCATGTACCTATAGTCCCTCATTCATCTAATATCCCAGAGACTGTATACCAGGCATGGTGTTGTCAGACCCATACAGTTTCTACTCAAGTCTCGCTCTAATCGGATTCCCTTAGAGAATTCTTTCTCTCTCAATCTGAATAACTCTAGCTAGGGATTCGTTTGAGGAAGAACACATAGGATATTTCTCTCATGACATCGAGAGCGGATGATTCTATATCGACACTCAATAGCTCTCGTAAGATTGACTACCACTCCCGATGACCGATTATGCTAGATCTAGAACTTTCAAACCTATAAGTCTAATATCAAAGAGTGGAGTACTCATATAGGATATCTTTGATGTCTCAAGTCTAATGACCAAGTATACCACTAGGACAACGAAATCGCTGACTGATAATGAGGTATTATTAACCATCAAGCATTCTGTGAGCGGATCAATTAGTGAACTCATTCTCCAATGAGCACATATACTGTAGCCATGTGTCCCCACATGAATAGCTATGAGACTAGCTGCCTCCATCATATGGACGGGTATACAATACATCAGTCTATTCAGTTATTTCAATGTCCCTCTAGAGTAACCTATGACTAAGATTATTTAGGGTCTGTGTTTAAAGGTGAATCGATCTCATTATGATTTAATTCTCATTACACAAATCCATGGACATCACAATATACAGATGCATATATGCAACAAGCAGTATCATGTCATACGTGTCATCACTCACGTGATTAGCTTACAAAGCACCTATGACTAGCAAGAATACCTTGGTGGGAACGAGCAGGCGGCTCGAGTTATCCTTTGGGGGTGAGGGATCCAAGTCGTTGAACAAATGCTAGTGTCTCATCGGTGTTTGTGTTGAGGTGGATGTATCCTCATATGGGAAGGATGACAATTGCCCTCCTGAATAAAAGTATTGTGGGTTGGAGGTGAAGCCTCCTCACTAGAGTATTTATTGAGAGATTTGGTAGATGGATATTTCTACAATATCGAGCCCTCCTTCTAGCGTCAAATTATTATAAAAAAAATATTATTAACGTCTTGGTCAGCTTGACGCAATTCATATGATTGACTAAGGTGGATTTGAGGTGGCTCTAAAGTGGTGGTGTTGAGCTCCCGAAAGTATTGTGCTCCTAAGATGGCGCTTGCATGAATACTAGAGTTAGGAGAGGTTTTTTTAGTTCAATCCCTCCGATACTTAAGTTAATAATATGATATTCCTAAATATAAGATCGAGTAGTTCGAGAAAGGAGCGAGTCCTTTTTCATTTTCTTATTTAGGATGTATTTTTATTTAGTGAAAGAGAGGAAGGAAGTTTACAATGTGTCACAAAAAAAAAATAAGAGAAGGGAGTTTACGTTTGTTTTTCTTATCATAAAGGGAGAGACGAAAGTTTGTAATTATCTTTTTTTATCATAAAAGATGAAAAGAAAGTTTGTAATTGTCTTTCTTATCGTAATGGATGAGAAAAAAACTTGTGTCTTATTTTTAATTTTCATCCGGATTAAGAGTGATATGACAATCACATGTTTGCTGATAATAGATTCTCGATCAATATCATTAGTATATTTCTAAATAAGCATTCTCCTTTATAAAATGATGTTTATCTTTTGGATTATTTAGAATGATAACTTATCTAAAAAATAAACTCTTCAATTTTATAAATTTTGATGCTAATTTTCTTTGTAAGAAAATCTCAAGCAATGTAAAGGATCTAACCCCAAGACATGAAATAATTTCCAAGTACACAAAGATTATTTTGCATGTCTTTATTTATTGTTAAAAATAAATAATAATAATAATATTATTATTATTATTAGTTTTTTTTATTTTTAAAAAATCATATATTTAGTTTTTTTTTTTTTTTACCGATATGATATATTGATTAATTATTGATATGATATATACTGAATTATACCAAACTATACCGAGTGTAAACATATGATATATGAGGTATATTGATGTATCACCTATATCGATCTCTTGTTGAATTAATACATACTGTACGTATCAAATGATACGTTACGATACGATAAATATTATTATTTATTAATATTCATGCCTTATATTTTATTTAACTCTAAAAGTATAAAAAAAACTTATATTTATTGAGAAAAAAAAGCATGTTGGTAATTTTGATATTTGTTAATTGTTTTCGTACTTGTATATAGTGGTGGGAACTCACCTATTTTTGAGTTTGCCTTATCCAAAAGCTTCCTAATTTTAGAATGCAAAAATTATAAAAGATGAACACTAAACAAACTTTTTATAAATAGAAAAAACAAATATAGAGTGCAAAAAACATTTTGTATTTCTAATTTTTGAAAATATTAAAACATAAGCCATGTTAAAATTACACCTCGGTCATATAACTAGTGAAAAGTTCACTGGAATTGCTTCTAAAAGTTTCAGGAACGTTGAAATACTTCAGATAAAGAAAAAATAAAAGCAAATTTCCAAAACATTTTTTTCTGCAATTGATTCCCATTTTTTCAAGTTTTCAGAAACAAAAATAAAAGAAAATTGTCAAACGGAAATTAATTTTGTGCTCTTGCAAAGAGGAGGCAAATGACCCACAAGAGAGTTGGATTCTAAAACCCTAAAAAGCGAACCAAACCCAGAGCAACCGTGCCGTCGGCATCCATGGCTACCAAGAAGAGGAAGGTCGACCAAGAGGATGAGCTTCTATCCGGCGCCCTAAACCACGCCGCCGATCCTCTCTCCCAGGCCCACCACCAGCCCGTCGTCTACACTCCGGCCCCGGCCTCTGACGACGACGACGGTGGCGAGGACGACGATGATGACGTGGGGACGCTCCTGGAGCCGCTGTCGAGGGACCAGCTCGTCGGCCTCCTCCGCACCGCTGCCGCCTCCGACCCTGCCACCCTCGCGGAGATCCGCCGCGTCGCCGATCTCGACCCCGCCCACCGCAAGCTCTTCGTCCACGGCCTCGGCTGGGACACTACTGCGGAGGGCCTCCGTGCCGCTTTCGCCAGCTACGGCGACATTGACGACTGCCGCGTCATCGTCGACAAGGCAAGCGGCCGATCCAAGGGCTACGGCTTCGTCCTCTTCCGCCACCGTAGCTCTGCCCGACGTGCCCTCCACTGCCCCCAGAAGGTCATCGAGAATCGCATGACCACCTGCCAACTGGCCTCCTCCGGCCCCTCCGCCCCCTCCGTCCACCACCACAACCCGGGTCCGCACCACCACCAAAACCCTAACCCTAGCCCTGGCCCCGCCTCTCATCAGGACAACGTCTCGAGGAAGATATACGTGGGGAACGTTCATTCTGACGTTGACGGTGGCCGCCTCCTTGCCTTCTTTTCCCAGTACGGCGAGATTGAGGAGGGGCCCATTGGCTTTGATCGTCACACGGGGAAGCCAAAAGGGTACGCCCTCTTTGTCTACAAGACCGTGGAGGGCGCTCTAAGGGCCCTCGAGGAGCCAAACAAGAATTTTGAGGGTCACCTGCTCTACTGTCAGCGAGCCACTGATAACAAGAGTAAGGCGGCGCCCATTCAAACTCCTGCTGCTCCGCCAAATGTGGCTTCCAGCACAGGGACTCTCAATGGGTCTGGTTATGCAGGGACCTCAGATATGGGGTTAGCACAACAAGCTGCGATGTTAGGACACGGTCTCCTTGGCATGGGCGGTACACAAGCCTTTGGTCAGGGGATGCAACAAAATGCTGCGGTGCTGGCTCTACTGGCAGCAGCTGGGCAAAATCCTGCAGCTTTTGGGATCACGCCGGCCATGATTACTTCTTTGAACCCTGCTTTTGCAGCTGCATTTGGTGCAGCAGGGAGTCAGCAAGCTGTAACTGCTCCAACCGGTCCTCAGGTAGCACAGGTGCCAACCTACGGAATGGGAAATGCTGCATATCAAGGACCTCCAGGGTATCATGCACCTACAGGTTTTCAAGGTTCACCAGGGTTGCAGGGCCCTCCAGGTTTCCAGGGAGCTCAGTCAGTTGCTCAACAAGGAGGTGGAGGTGCCAGTTCTTATCAAGGAGTGCCAACAGGGCAAGGTCCAATGTCGAGGCCACCAACTGGACCAATGGGTGGATATGGACCACTTTAGGTATATAATATATGCAATAGACCAATATTTCAGAAAATTTTGGTCTAAAGCACTAATCTATTCTGTTAATTTTTGTTTCTTGTTGTTGGATTGTCTCGCTGATTGGTGTTCCCTCTGTTCTAGTTTCATACTGAGACCGTGGTTATTCATGTCATTTAGAGATCACCTGGGTTTTCAATGTCTATCAGCTCTGGATATCGAGAAAGGCTTCCAATGCAATGGTTGCTTGAGTCCTGCGACTAGTTTTATTTAGTTTTCTCATTGATTATGGATGTATGGATTTTGGACCTTATCTTTTATGTTGATGTTTCTCCACTCCTTGGAATTTAGTCGCCATGTTCTGTGTAACAGTCAATGCTGTTCAAAATTTATCTTTCTATTATGGACTGTCAGCTCGGATTTGTGGGCTACGGTAGCTTGTTTTGATTGGAGCTTGATGACCAATTTACATGGGTTTTAGTGTCTATTGGTGCTGGATATCGCGAAAGGCTTCCAATTCAGCAGTTGTTTGAATATGGTGACTATTTCTATTTATTTTTCTCTCTGATTATGGATGTATGTATTTTGGACCTTATACTTCTATTTTGATGTTGTCCTCTTCTTGGAACATAGTCTGGATTCTATCTTTTTATTATGGATTGTCAGTTTGGATTTGAGGATTATGGTAGCTTGTTTTCGTTGGAGCTTGATGAGTAATCACATCTTCTCTGAGATGTGATCTGCAGACTAAGTTACTGCTGTTTAATTTTATGCTTCACCATGCTATGATATATACTGCATTTTGGACATGTTGTACTTAGGTACCTGCTTATGGAGTCAAATTTCTGTAGTGTCACTAAAGGTTTCTACCTCAGGAGTCACTTGGTTCTTTTAAGCATGTGAATTCTGAATTAGTTAAATAGATCTCTAGTGAATGATTGATTTTACATTTGATCAAACTTACAGCTTTGTTTTCTGTTAGTTGCTGGTGTTTGATCATTGTCAATTCAACATATCCTCCTTCAGTCTTTGACCATGTACATTGATAAATGATTGCTTCGTGGATGCTCGGCATGCTTTCCCTAATCCCTACATCATTATGCTTTAAGGTAGATCTCTTGCACTGTTGATTTTATTATAATCCTTGTTTGACTTCATATCAATGCTTTCTGCTAAATAATTGTTTTCTCTTAGCTATGACCTCTGTATTAATGTCTTTTAGCATTTGAATATTGCATTGCACAATAGAATTGCAATTTATTCTGGATTAATGATTTATGCTGTGAAGATTATTTTAATTTGATAAGCATCAATAGCGTGCAGTTTATTTTCATTCACATGCTGTTACTCCAGAGTTAGAAAATGGGCATTGAAGAACACTGAAACGAAACTGTTTAGGTTCCATTTCTTGAAGTTTGATCGAAATGTCTCTGTTTCCAAGTTCACAAGTGGGACTGACATCACAGTTGACATAGCCACATTTGGCAACTAGAGTCATGACAATATCTGATGGTGAGAAGTTGATGTGGCTAGAGCAAGATCATGGGATTCAAGATGGAATTGAAAATTGAATATTTCTGGTGCTTCATCTGTGGTGTTTCTAGATGCTAGTGATGTATAAAAGTTGAATTAGCTGTCAGAATTTGAGTCATGGGAAAGAGGCAGCACGAAAAGTCAATTGGCTGTCAGGGTATCACAGCTTATGGCATTGGAAAAGATGAAAGGCTTTAATTAATCTCAAGTATTTGATTAAGTTCTGATTAATACAATTATTAATTCAAGCATCCTAAATTAAACTGTTATCTATAAGAGCTGAGTCATATCATTTTGAATTAAATATGTAAGTTTGACTCAATTTTTCAGTTTCCTTGTCCTGCCTGCACGTTCCTGTGCCTACTATGTGCTATATGCATAGACCATATTATTTTCTATTAAACTCTTTTATATTGTATCACATGTCTTTGTTGCTCAAATTTGGGTGTGGTGTATTGAATGTGATAGGGAAGTAATTGTTCTGCATGGTTGTTGTACTAGCTATGGTCCAGCATTTGATATACAGGAATGGGGATTTGATCTAAAATGGGTCAGAACAACTTTTTATATACTTTCAAAATTTAATTTGAAAGTACATTATGTATTTTAAAATAAAATAAAACTAATTGTAAAAATAGTTATTACTATATTAAAACTATTTTATTTCTTTTTATCATATCTTTTCTCCTTGGTACTTTATTATCTTGTATTTATCGTCTCCTCTTATGCTTCTGTTTCCTTCACACCATGGGATCTGCTTCAAGGGGGTAGGTTACCAGAGGGCATGATGTTAAATCCCATGAATTATTTCTCTATTTGTCACTTAGCAGTGGTGGACAGAAATTGAAATGATCTATTCTGTATATTGATTAAAAGGTCCTTCCAATTGGCTCCGAGAGCAGGGCACCATTTCTCTTCCTCTTCCCCTTCAATCATCTCTCTTGCCCTTCTTATGTTGTTCTCTTCTTGTTAGAGGAATGATGCAACCAATGATAGCTGCTTTCTGTTTTTTTTTTTTTCTCTTATTCAGTAACCGATTAGATAGAATAATCTGATTTACCCTAGGCTCGCTGGGCACAAATGATTTTGGGTCAAGTTGGAGACAACCCATACCAGAATCTGTCATTCATCAACGGTAGTCAATGATATAGAAGAATCTAATTTAGCCTAGACTAACAGAGTGCAGACAATTTTTGGTTGAGTTGGAGACAACCCAAACTAGAATCTATCATTCCTCAATGTGAGTATGGTGGAATAATATGCCAATATGAGCATCATAGTCTTATTATAGTATGAAAAAAAAATGAATTTAGTGTGTAGAATATAATATTAATAAAATGTAGACTATACTTTAGAGTGTACAATTCACCATATTGTACTATTCTATTCTATTACAGTGTATAATATAGTCTAGTGCAATACAGTAGAGTATAAGGTGAGAAAGTTGAGAAACGGACAGAGAGGAGAGAAGTATGTGGGATGAGAATGTAAGTTTGCAAATATATGGGCAGGAAGGAGCTTTCTGTTCTAGCTGCAATAATGAATCATATTTTCACATATCACAGAAAAATGAGACATTTACTAAAAGTTAGGTTTTTCTTGAGATGCCCCATGTGCTAAGAGCGCTCAAATTAAGAGGCATATAATGGTGGTTATAAGATGAGCATGTTACAGTGTAATAATTAGTGAAGTATAAGAATAATTTAGTTTTTCAATGAAGTGGCGTGCTAAGAATTTCTAAAATAAAAAATAAACCACAAAAATTAAAAATATGAGCTTAAAGATTTTCTTTTCCTATTACGTATAATATGATTCCTTTTCCATCTATTTGACACCTTTAGGTTCGTCTCTCTCAAATCCCTTGGCTAATCTTGATACTATGAGCTTTAGTTTAGACAAGGAGCCTTATGGATTATCTGTCACGTTCTGATGTGATATATATGCCAGTCTTACTTTCATTAACAAAAAGGTTTTCCTTGACTTGGACAATATGTTAATAGGTATGCAGTTATTTCTGTTGTGCATTATTTCCTTTACTGATAGATTATATGGTACTTGTTATAATTTTACATGTTTCAATCAAGTGTTGGGGATTGGGAGCTAGCTTTATAATAAAGAACATGCATCTGTTTTTCATGCCCTGTGGGTCTGCTCAAAGTATAAACAGATCTTTTCTTTGTACTGGTTTCAGAATATAGATGAGTAATGAATAATTCTCCTGTTAGTATTTTCCCTGTTCTTTGTTTCTTAATTTCCACCTTGATGTGATGCATATTTCTAATCTGATGTGGTCAGATTTCTTTAAGCTGTCATTTTACCTCCAAGGTTTCCTGTTGGGTGTATGACATTTGAGTTGGTTATACATTGAAGTTAGAATTCAAACACTTGCATGATGGAGAGTTATACTATGGAAAATAAGTCGTCTTGTCAATGTTACATCAAGATGGAATGCCCAAGTCAATTTTTGTTCTGGATTTTCTGTCTTATAGATTTCTTCCCTGAGTTACTGCATTTCATCTTTTTTTCACCTAATCAGACTAGACTAGTACATTTACATTTTTTTTTCTGATGGCTATTAAAACTCAGCCACCTAGCTTTTACATGCTTTTTGGAAGATGCTATTAGATGTTATAGCCCCAACTACTTGCTTAGCATGTGGTTCAACACAAATTATCCTGAGGCACTTCTTTTCACAAAAGAAGAAATATACAAATGGTCATTTTAAATGTAAATTTAATTGACAAGGAAATATTGTGCTCTTTGTGTTCCTTGGTTATTTGAAACCATTTGGTAGAAAAGAGACCCTTTATGTAAGGAAATAACATATCGCCGCATTTGCTCTTGGCTGCTAAAACACGAGGGCAATGTTGTCAAGTGAATTTGTGATTTGGTTTTTTAACTGTTACCTTTATTCTTTAAGATCCTCCTTTAACTCTTGTATTGGGTTTATGCTAGCACCAAAATTGATTTTGGCAGAGAGCTTGTCAGAATCCTCCATGCAACACAAAACTGTTATACAAATTATTTTCAGAAACATCTGTTTGACATGGTTCTCTCTGTTTGCTTGCAAGGCATTATGGTGTTTCAAACAATAAGACATGTTGGCTTTTCTTTAGGATATTAGTGATGAATCAATATTACTGGATTATAACAACGGCAGATAACTAAAATCAAGACAGGTAGAGATGGTAAGAAGATGAAAACGAATAATCATAACTGAGGTGTTTGGATCTACTGTTTTCTTTATACTTATGATGTGCTCCCTTGCTGTTTGTGTCCTATTTCAGTTTGGTCATTTTATGTTTGCATATGCTTCCATTGCCTCTGATTTTATTCTTCGCTTATACATTGCCTATTGTGTTCCTGATACTACCGGAACAAGAGGAAACAAGAATTGATGCACTAGTGATGTTTGCATATGCTTCCATTGCCTCTGATTTTATTCTTCGCTTATACATTGCCTATTGTGTCCGCCCGGAGAGGAATGAGGCCACGACAACAACGACGTATGACCAGAGGAAACAAGAGGAGCGTATTTTCCTCCAGATAAAGGTGAGGATCGATGCACTAGTGAGTGGTATAAAGATGACATGCAGTTAGAAGTCACCGTCGGTGATGGGTGTTAACTGTATCAGACAAGGCTTTGACGTGAATCTTCGTTCTCACTGTCTTCGCCATTCATTATTCTGACGCTTCTTTTTTGTGCCCTGACAGTCTCAGACGCCCGTTCGTCTCCAGCTTATAGCTGGAGATGACAAATGCTGCTATGCGGACTGCAGGATAGATAAGGTATGATATTACAACGATTACTTACAGTGCTACGAATAACTACTACTGATACCATGAGAAGGGACTTGATATTTATGGTTTTGGATCTTAAGGTCCAGCGTGAACTCACTGAACAATATGCAAATTATAAAAGATATTTCTAGACCAACGTGCAAAATATTTTACGTGTTATAAACTTAAGTTGTATTTTTTCAGAAATCTTGCACTTATCTATGTGGAAGAGTGATTATTTTTTATGGACATATCAAGGTATTAATGTTGTACCAAGTTTTTGGACTGAAAATTGACACTCCAACTGTACTGTAAATTAACACTTGCCTGAGTGGAACAATTTGTTTACTTAAATCATAAGTTTAATTCAATGTCAATTACTTGCTGAGTTGGCTGGGCGTACAGTATGCAAATATAACTATCCTAGTTAATTTTATTACATAACTTATTGATATGGATCCGACCTTAGCTCAGATGGTAGAGCGGAGGACTGTAGTCGTTGTAGTTATCCTTAGGTCGCTGGTTCGAATCCGGCAGGTCGGAAAATTTATATTTTTATTTGTTTTGGTTAATCTGATGTACTGATTGGTCCTCTTTTTCTATTTTGCCTTTTTTATTTATTTATATTTGATAAGAAGATGATGTAACTAACAGTACTGATTTATCTTTTTTTGTTTTTTTATATTTGTTACAGGACACTTCTAATATCTCAGTGTTATATGGTTAACACTTCGATTCTAAAATTTCAATGTTATATGTTCAACACTTCAATATTTAACATACTTTATGGATATCAATCCGACCTTAGCTCAGATGGTAGAGCGGAGGACTGTAGTTGTTGCAGATATCCTTAGGTCGCTGGTTCGAATCCGGCAGGTCGGAAACTTTATATTTTTATTTGTTTTGGTCAATCTGATGTACTGATTGGTCCTGTTTTTCTATTTTTCTATTTTGCCTTTTCTTTTATTTGATAAGAAGATGATATAACTAACACGTGATGTACTGATTTATTTTTTTAGTAATTTTATTTTTTTTTTATATTTGTTACATGATACATCAGTATTATATGATTAATATCTCAGTGTTATATGGTCAACACTTCAATTCTAAAATTTCAATGTTATATGCTCACACCTTAATATTTAACATAATTTATTGATACCAGTCCGGCCTTAGATCAGATGGTACAGCGGAGGACTGTAGTCGTTGCAGATATTCTTAGGTCGTTGGTTCGAATCCGGTAGGTCGGAAACTTTATATTTTTATTTGTTTTGGTCAATCTGATGCTGATTGGTCCTTTTTTCTATTTTTCTATTTTTCTATTTTAGCTTTTTTATTTATTTATATTTGATAAGAAGATGATGTAACTAACACATGATGTACTGATTTATCTTTTTTATTTTTATTTTTTATTTCTTTATATCTGACAAAAAGATGATTATATAATTGATATCTCAATAGTCACATCGTCAATACCTTGCTGTTACATGATTGACACTTCAGTATTATATGATTAATATCCCAGTATTATATTAACACTTTGATGCTAAAATTTCAATGTTATACGCTCAACACCTCAAATTTCAATGTTATATGCTCAATACCTCGATGCTAAAATCTCAATGTTATATACTCAACTCCTCAATGTTACGTGCACAATACCTTAATGCTATGTTATCAACATCTAATGTGACCAATATCTCATTGGCTACATGACCATTGTACCATCATCCATCGAACATTATCAATTGTGTTACAAACATGTCCTGCAGATTCAACGCATCATAACTCCATCGAGGTTGAGAGATGTACCTACCATCCCCAACTTTAATGTGCATTTACATATGTAATAATCTAAAGTCGCACTATAAAAAAAACCTCCTTAAGTTTTTTCCACTATATACAAGAATTCATAATTTTTTTATGCATTCGATACCTTACTCTTTAAACTAACTTAATCTAAGTTTTATCTGATACACTTTGATGCTAAAATTTGAATGTTATACGCTCAACACCTCAAATTTCAATGTTATATGCTCAATACCTCGATGCTAAAATCTCAATGTTATATACTCAACTCCTCAATGTTACGTGCACAATACCTTAATGCTATGTTATCAACATCTAATGTGACCAATATCTCATTGGCTACATGACCATTGTACCATCATCCATCGAACATTATCAATTGTGTTACAAACATGTCCTGCAGATTCAACGCATCATAACTCCATCGAGGTTGAGAGATGTACCTACCATCCCCAACTTTAATGTGCATTTACATATGTAATAATCTAAAGTCGCACTATAAAAAAAACCTCCTTAAGTTTTTTCCACTATATACAAGAATTCATAATTTTTTTATGCATTCGATACCTTACTCTTTAAACTAACTTAATCTAAGTTTTATCTGATACACTTTGATGCTAAAATTTCAATGTTATACGCTCAACACCTCAAATTTCAATGTTATATGCTCAATACCTCGATGCTAAAATCTCAATGTTATATACTCAACTCCTCAATGTTACATGCACAATACCTTAATGCTATGTTATCAACATCTAATGTGACCAATATCTCATTGGCTACATGACCATTGTACCATCATCCATCGAACATTATCAATTGTGTTACAAACATGTCCTGCAGATTCAACGCATCATAACTCCATCGAGGTTGAGAGATGTACCTACCATCCCCAACTTTAATGTGCATTTACATATGTAATAATCTAAAGTCGCACTATAAAAAAAACCTCCTTAAGTTTTTTCCACTATATACAAGAATTCATAATTTTTTTATGCATTCGATACCTTACTCTTTAAACTAACTTAATCTAAGTTTTATCTGATACACCACCCCCACCATGATACAATTTTGTTGAGTACGACACCCTTAGAGATTTAATATTTTTTTGTTTCAATCTGTTAGAGGAAAATATTATTGATATCTTGGTCAGCTCGATGAAGTTTGGACTCATATGTATAAGATTATCTGAGGTGTCTCCGAGATGAAAATACAGAGCTCTCGAGGTGCCACCTATATAAAGACTAAGGTCGGGAGAGGTTTCTTGATCTGATCTCTCCGATGCTCAAGTTAGCAACCTTAAGTCTCTAAGTGTAGACACGAGTGGTTGAAAAAGGTTTATACTTTTTCCTTAAGCTTTTATACTAAAGAGTATGAAAGAAACTTGTGGTTATCTTTCTTCTCATAAATAGAAAAATAAATTTTGTAATTATCTTTCTTATCATAAATGGCGAGAAGGAAGCTTGCAATTACTTTACTTGTCATAAATGATAAGAAGGAAGCTTCATTTTATCTTCCCTCATCGGGCGCCATGCAACGGTGATATGTCGGATGATTAGTTGACATTATATCCTCTATCATTTGTTCTCCCCTTGAAGACGTGTTTCGGGGCTCGCTTTGAGACTCTTTTGAGAGAGGGGCTTGAAGTGTAATATTTATTTTATCTAACATGTGAGCATTCAGGATTTATTATTGTGGGCTGGTTTTTTCCCGGCATGCGCGCCATAGATAAATTTTAACTTGTGCTTCCATCATAGTAGATTTCTTTATTCGGGTGTGTTTTCTCGACTCACATATCTCAGGCATATTAGTCTTGTGCCTCCATTGTGGTGGATTTCTTTACGTAGGCCGGGTTTTCCCAACTCACACGCCTTGGGCATATTTTACCTTATATCTCCACCGTAGGAGATTTCTTTACATAAGTTAGGTTTTCCTAACCCATACATCTTATGTAATTATCAATAATCTTCTTCCTTAACATAAATTAATTACTATAAATAATATATTATCTTATTTATTATTAGCTTCCTTATTTGTGTAGTATGATTAAGGAAATGATTAAAATTAATTTTCTTAATCATATGGACAAGTTAAAAATTTTGCCAATCAATTAAATTATTAATTGATTTATTTTCTGATGAGTAATGTAATTTTCTAATGAGTAATGTAACTATAAGAAATGAATATTATATTTCTATATTTATGTGTGAAGGTAAAATAAAAATAAATTAAATTATTATTTATCTTTCGGGAGAACTCATCTTCTCTTATTTAAAGGAGGCTTCTCTCACTCATTTCTCACTAAACTCGGTGGTGGGAGGATTGAGAAGATGATTCCTTAAAAAGAGAATTCCTAATGAGAGGTAGGATCATTTATTCTTTTCTAATTAACTTTGATTGAAATCTTTGATAATAGGATTGTGATAATTTTATTATGCATAATAGTATTTTAATTTTAAAATTTTATGATTAATAAATAATAATAATTGATTTGTGATGTTAAAATAATTATTTGACTTATATTAGTCTCTCAAGCTTTAGTGAATTTCAAGTTTGATTTAAATTAATTGTTTTTATTTTTAAATAAACATAATAGTTTTAATTTATTTAATTATATATATATATATATATATATATATATATATATATATATATATATATGTGTGTGTGTGTGTGTGTGTGTGTATGTTTCAAGAATTATGTGTGATGTTTTATGATTTAATTAGCTTTAAATTTAAGATGATGAATTTAAATTCCTTAATTCATTGATTTGAGTTACTTTTTAATAATTTAATATATTAAAATATAATTTAATAAGAGGAGTCTAACTAGGGTCTAACCTGGGTCAAATTAATTTGTTAGATTGGGTCAACTAAGCCTATGTGGTAAGGTACGACCCAACTCATGTGGGTAGGCATGGTCCAACTCATGTGGGTAGGTAAGACTTAATACATATGATTAGATACAACCCCAACTCATGTGTCTAGATACGACCCAACCCGCAAGACAAACATGACATAATTCAGTGGTAAGACTCAACCCAACTTGTGTGTGAGAGTTAGCCCAGTCTGCGAAATTAGGCATACATCGTCGCTCTTCTATCTAACCCATTGTATCTCAGCCCAACCTATTACTTAGGACAAGTATGTATGATGCACATTGTTAGGATCAATACGACACTAAAAGGGGGGGTGCAGGTGTGTGAATTAGTGTAGCGATAAAATCACGTTGGTTCAAAACTCTTATGTTCGATGAAAACTAATATCGGAAAGCGTTTAACTTGAAAGCATTCGTAAGCATAGTGAAAGCATTTGTAAGCAAGTAAATTAGTTTACAATATGAAGATGGAAAGCTTAAAGTAAATGCAAACTGGATTTATAGTGGTTCGGTCAACGTGAACTACATTCACTCCCGATTCCTCTTCACTCAAGGCCACTGGCTTCCACTACCGATCTTTCTTCAATGGGTGAAGATTAACTATCATTTTACACTCTTTCTCCTTTTGATAGGCTCAGGGGAGAACCTTTATAACCTCTCTTTTAGACCTCACTCATCCCTTAGAAAACTTCTAACTCTAGGAGGAAGAGACTCTAAATCCTAAGAGAGTTTTCAATTTTTCTCAAGTATTCTTTCCCCTTTTTTTAACTTAATTTCGTGCTAATTCTTGCATCTCCATGCAGGAATAGTTGGGGCATTTATATACCACAAATGACTTCAAAATTAGAGCCAAAAAAGGTCTCATCCTGGATTTCCCGGGTCCTGGCGGTACCACCGCCTGTGCTGGGTGGTACTACCACCTATTGCACTAACATTGGGCGGTACCATTGCCCAATCTAGCGGTACCACTACCTGACATAATCTGGGAGACTGTGTCTAAGCGGTACCACCGCCCAGTTTGGCGGTACCACTATCTAACACAATCTTGAAGACTATGTTTGGGCGGTACCATCGTCAGACCCTACTACAGGACATTGAATGGGCCAAATAACAGGCTTAATTCAGCCCTGATTCAGGCTCAATTAGCCCCTAATTGAGTTAGCATTGTTTCAGCCCAATACCGACTTAATTAGACCTAAACTAACTCGATCTAGACACACAATTATAAGCATGAATCTTATGTTGTCTGGCATATCATTAGTTCATCCGGTGCATCGTCCTCTCCTTCGGTGTATTACCCAATCGACATATTGACTTCTTCAACTTTCGATCTCCTTCGTATGATGTCCAATCCGTCAACTCGATTCCCGAACTCACAGCACGAAGCCTTCTGTCGATACGTCGATCGATCCTCCAACCTATAATCTTCTAACATGTTCCACTCCGGTCCAACATCTGATTCCTCCTACTTTAATTGATTTATCTTTTCTTATCGACGTTAGTCCTACGTCACTCAAAACATAGATTAGATTGTAAACTCATTAATTGATTTTATCATCAAAATTCGAGATTCAACACACATAACTCATCGAAGACTTAGGTGGGTCGGTTTAGTTTAGGCTAGTACTAAATAACATAGTCTAATTTTCTTTCTCTTTATTGGGTTGAGTTCATTAATTAATTAAATCAAACAAGTTTGATCGGTTTAAGCCAGTTTAGGATGATTTCAGACCAATTTGACTAGTGTAAACCTACTTTACCTAATCAAAATTAATTAAATCTAAATTAGACTTGTCTAGAATGATTCCAAACCAGTTTTATAAGGATTTGATGTTAGTTCCCTTAGGTCTAATTGAATTGAGCTATTCTAATTAGGGTTCTGGTTGATCAAGGATTTTTGAGATATCGATGTCTCATGTCTTTATGATTTGACAAACTTAAAAATTTTATCTGAAGGTATCATTTGGAAATCAATCTGTGAATTAGTGTAGCGATAAAATTACGTTGGTTCAAAAATCTTACGTTCGATGAAAACCAATATCGGAAAGCGTTTAACTTGAAAGCATTCGTAAGCATAGTGAAAGCATTCATAAGCAAGTAAATTAGTTTACAATATGAAGCTGGAAAGCTTAAAGTAAATGCAAACCAGATTTATAGTGGTTCGGTCAACGTGAACTACATCCACTCCCGATTTCTCTTCATTCGAGACAACCGGCTTCCACTACCGATCTTTCTTCAATGGGTGAAGATTAACTATCATTTTACACTCTTTCTCCTTTTGATAGGCTCAGGGAAGAGCCTTTATAACCTCTCTTTTAGACCTCACTCCTCCCTTATAAAGCTTCTAACTCTAGGAGGAAGAGACTCTAAATCCTAAGAGAGTTTTCAATTTTTCTCAAGTATTCTTTCCCCTTTTTTTAACTTAATTTCATGCTAATTCTTCCATCTCCATGCAGGAATAGTTGGGGCATTTATATACCACAAATGACTTCAAAATTAGAGCCAAAAAAGGTCTCATCCTAGATTTCCCGGGTCCTGGCGGTACCACCGCCTGTGCTGGGTGGTACTACCACCTATTGCACTAACATTGGGCGGTACCATTGCCCAATCTAGCGGTACCACCACCTGACATAATCTGGGAGACTGTGTCTAAGCGGTACCACCGCCCAGTTTGGCGGTACCACTATCTGACACAATCTTGAAGACTATGTCTGGGCGGTACCATCGTCAGACCCTACTACAGGACATTGAATGGGCCAAATAACAGGCTTAATTCAGCCCTGATTCAGGCTCAATTAGCCCTTAATTGAGTTAGCATTGTTTCAGCCCAATACCGACTTAATTAGACCTAAACTAACTCGATCTAGACACACAATTATAAGCATGAATCTTATGTTGTCTGGCATATCATTAGTTCATCCGGTGCATCGTCCTCTCCTTCGGTGTATTACCCAATCGACATATTGACTTCTTCAACTTTCGATCTCCTTCGCATGATGTCCGATCCGTCAACTCGATTCCCGAACTCACAGCACGAAGCCTTCTGTCGATACGTCGATCGATCTTCCAACCTATAATCTTCTAACATGTTCCACTCCGGTCCAACATCTGATTCCTCCTACTTTAATTGATTTATCTTTTCTTATCGACGTTAGTCCTACGTCACTCAAAACATAGATTAGATTGTAAACTCATTAATTGATTTTATCATCAAAATTCGAGATTCAACACACATAACTCATCGAAGACTTAGGTGGGTAAGTTTAGTTTAGACTAGTACTAAATAACATAGTCTAATTTTCTTTCTCTTTATTGGGTTGAGTTCATTAATTAATTAAATCAAACAAGTTTGATCGGTTTAAGCCAGTTTAGGATGATTTCAGACCAATTTGACTAGTGTAAACCTACTTTACCTAATCAAAATTAATTAAATCTAAATTAGACTTGTCTAGAATGATTCCAAACCAGTTTTATAAGGATTTGATGTTAGTTCCCTTAGGTCTAATTGAATTGAGCTATTCTAATTAGGGTTCTGGTTGATCAAGGATTTTTGAGATATCGATGTCTCATGTCTTTATGATTTGACAAACTTAAAAATTTTATCTGAAGGTATCATTTGGAAATCAATCTGTGAATTAGTGTAGCGATAAAATTACGTTGGTTCAAAAATCTTACGTTCGATGAAAACCAATATCGGAAAGCGTTTAACTTGAAAGCATTCGTAAGCATAGTGAAAGCATTCGTAAGCAAGTAAATTAGTTTACAATATGAAGATGGAAAGCTTAAAGTAAATGCAAACCAGATTTATAGTGGTTCGGTCAACGTGAACTACATCCACTCCCGATTTCTCTTAACTCGAGGCAACCGACTTCCACTACCGATCTTTCTTCAATGGGTGAAGATTAACTACCATTTTACACTATTTCTCCTTTTGATAGGCTCAGGGGAGAGCCTTTATAACCTCTCTTTTAGACCTCACTCCTCCCTTATAAAACTTCTAACTCTAGGAAGAAGAGACTCTAAATCCTAAGAGAGTTTTCAATTTTTCTCAAGTATTCTTTCCCCTTTTTTTAACTTAATTTCATGCTAATTCTTCCATCTCCATGCAGGAATAGTTGGGGCATTTATATACCACAAATGACTTCAAAATTAGAGCCAAAAAAGGTCTCATCCTAGATTTCCCGGGTCCTGGCGGTACCACCGCCTGTGCTGGGTGGTACTACCACCTATTGCACTAACATTGGGCGGTACCATTGCCCAATCTAGCGGTACCACCACCTGACATAATCTGGGAGACTGTGTCTAAGCGGTACCACCGCCCAGTTTGGCGGTACCACTATCTGACACAATCTTGAAGACTATGTTTGGGCGGTACCATCGTCAGACCCTACTACAGGACATTGAATGGGCCAAATAACAGGCTTAATTCAGCCCTAATTCAGGCTCAATTAGCCCCTAATTGAGTTGGCATTATTTTAGCCCAATACCGACTTAATTAGACCTAAACTAACTCGATCTAGACACACAATTATAAGCATGAATCTTATGTTGTCTGGCATATCATTAGTTCATCTGGTGCATCGTCCTCTCCTTCGGTATATTACCCAATCGACATATTGACTTCTTCAACTTTCGATCTCCTTCGCATAATGTCCGATCCGTCAACTCGATTCCCGAACTCACAGCACGAAGCCTTCTGTCGATACGTCGATCGATCCTCCAACGTATAATCTTCTAACATGTTCCACTCCGGTCCAACATCTGATTCCTCCTACTTTAATTGATTTATCTTTTTTTATCGACGTTAGTCTTACGTCACTCAAAACATAGATTAGATTGTAAACTCATTAATTGATTTTATCATCAAAATTTGAAATTCAACACACATAACTCATCAAAGACTTAGGTGGGTCGGTCTAGTTTAGGCTAGCACTAAATAACATAGTCCAATTTTCTTTCTCTTTATTAGTTTGAGTTCATTAATTGATTAAATCAGACAAGTTTGATTGGTTTAAGCCAGTTTAGGATGATTTCAGACCAATTTGACTAGTGCAAACCTACTTACCTAATCGAAATTAATTAAATCTAAATTAGACTTGTCTAGAATGATTCCAAACCAGTTTTATAAGGATTTCATGTTAGTTCCCTTAGGTCTAATTGAATTGAGCTATTCTAATCAGGGTTCTGGTTGATCAATGATTTTTGAGATATCGATGTCTCATGTCTTTATGATTTGACAAACTTAAAAATTTTATCTGAAGATATCATTTGGAAATGATTATTAATTTTTTACTTTTTAAATTTATGGTATTGATATGGTTGTTACCATGAAGTATATGCGATTATGTTAGTAGTTCATATTAGAAGTGCAACCTGTGGAAGAAGTTGTCACCAATGGATATAATATGGTAGATCATACATCAAGCATGGTTCCTCATAGTATTTTATCATTCTATTTCTTGGATGCATCATGAATGAATAGATGAATGAATGATCATGGTTATTTATGTATCCCTATTGAGGGCACGCAGAGCGATTCCCTTCTGGAATTAATAAGCCGTCAAATGTAACAGTTAGATGATTCCTTCATCTATTGTCGAGAGGAACATGTTCCTACTTGGGTGGATGAGATATACTACTTTATCCATTGTTGAGAGTGCGATATGGGTTCTCTCGATCCGTTGTTGGGAGGAATTTAACTCGTAAAGTATGCCTCTCCATCCACGATATGAATACACCATCGGGTGTAATGTACACATTTGTTATTTGACTATTATGTAAGTATTACATATGGCTTATTGATGATTTTATTTATTACTTAAAAATTATCATTTTTTTTATGCATGAGTTTTATAATAAGTCGATATATTATTATTATTTATTAAATTATTAATATATGTATATGTTTTATAAATATTACAGATTATTTTTATGATTTTTCAGAGGTTCCTACCAACATGTGTGATTGTTGATATATTTTTATTTTATATTTATTTTTAAAGTAATCTATTACTTAGTAATAGATCTAAGGCTTGGGTGGAAGAGACTTTTTTTGTCACTTGTGGCCCTACTAAAAATATGTGATCCTTTTTCTAGTTAATAAAATACTTACTATTGTAAAGATAAGGATTTGAATTCAAGGATGAAAAATGAATATCTATTTTATAAATTATGAATAATAAAATAATGATTTGTTACGTTTTTATAAATTTGAGATGTGACAACTCAAGCACGTTAGCATTGTGTTTTTGTCATGGTGGATTTCTTCACACGGGTTAGGTTTTCTCAACTCATGTGCATCATGCACATTTTACCTTATGCCTCCACCATGACGAATTTCTTCATATAGGTTGGGTTTTTTCGACTCACATGCCTCGATCATATTTTACCTTGTGCCTCAATCGTAGTGGATTTCTTTATATGGGTCGGGTTTTCCCGACTCACGCGCCTTAAGCATATTTTATCTTGTGCCTCTGCCATGATGGATTTTTTTCACGTAGGTTGGGTTTTCCCAATTCACACGTTTCATGCATATTGACCTTGTGCCTCTATTGTGATAGATTTCTTTTTACATGGGTTAGGTTTTCCCGACTCAAGGTTTCGGGCACATTTTACCTTATGTCTTTGTCATGATAGATTTCTTCACACATGTCGGGTTTTTTCAACTAATGTATCTCGAGCATATTTTACCTTGTGCCTTCGCTGTGGTAGATTTCTTCAAAAGGGATAATTTTTCTCAACTCACATGTATCGGAAGTATTTTAACTTATGCCTTCACCATGGCGGATTTCTTTATGAGTAAGTATTTTTCTTACTCATGCGTCCTGGGCCACATTTTACCTTGTGCCTCTACCGTGACAGATTTCTTCATGCGAGTTGGGTCTTTTCCACTCATGCATCTTGGACACATTTTACCTTGGTAGGTAAAATGTTCTCACAGATAGCGCTAGCACGTTGATCTTGTGCCTTTGCCATAGTGGATTTCTTTATTTTTCAAGTCCTTCATCTAGCACATTTTCAAATCCTTCGTCTAGCATATTTTGAATATTTTATCTGGTGCTTTATGAATTCTTAATTCACTAGCGTCCCGAAGGGATACTTATCTCAATCATAGGAGGAGAGAGATCGATTTCCTCCTTATAAATTCTCCTTTCCTTATGGGTAAGACTTATTCTTTCGTTTGAGCCTCTAGGGCCTCATTAGAAATTTTTTATACTTTGTCTTGATTCCCTACAAGGTGAGTTGGTTCTTGAGTCACTCATAGTCTCGGGGTTGGTTCAATAATATGATGATATTCTACCATTCTATTCTTCTATCTCCTTCGGTCGGGATGTCTCTTCTTTCTTGTATAAGTTCCTCTCGATCTACTAGCCACCAGTAGTTTAGGTCCACACTTTGTCCTTAGACAGCTCAAGGGTGGAGGAAGTTTTGACCTCCCTTTCGTCGAGGGAGGCAGTTCCCGTGAACCCAAAAGTTTTTTAGGATTTAGAGTTAATAAAAAGTTCATATGACTATGATTTAGTAGTAATTGCATCACTTTTAGATCACCTGTGAGTTATATATTCTATCCTGACCGAGTTCAACTTCCAAGTCCCTCGACCCGGTCAGTGTCCATTCAATCCTGTGTCGATGTCTCTTTGCTTATCCTATAACGCCTTTAAGGCTAGACTTTATCTTTCCCTCCATCTAGTGATAGTATCTTGCCTAGAATAATAAAAGATATCACCTTCACATGTGGCGCTCAACTCGTGATGCTATATAGTTGTGTTCATCAGGGAATGTTAGCATGTTGACATTACTCCAACACACAAATTTTTTATAGCTTATTTTCAACTATATAATGGGAGAAGTCGCTACTACTTAACTGCTTAGGGGTGCTTTAAAGTTAGAGGAGCCCCTTCTAACTATAAGAGTTGGAAGGAGCACTTCTTATTTTATAGGTCCAAGACGAGATTGAGGGTTGGATCTCACTTGGTCAATGCTCTGCCTATAATAGTAGTAGATATCACCTTTTCATGTGGCACCCAACTCGTGGTGCTATCTAGTTGTGTTTATCGGGGAATGTTGGCGCGCCAACATTACTTCGACACACAAACATTTTGCAACTTATTTTCAACTATGTAAAGGGAGAAGTCACTATTACTTAGCTGCTTATGGGCGCTTTAAAGTTAAAGGAGCCCTTTCCAACCATAAGAGTTGGAAGGAGCGCTTCTTCTTTTATAGGTCCAAGTCGAGATTGGGAGTTTGATCTCACATAGTTAATACATTGCATAGATAAGGAGGTGGGTCTGGTGCTTCAATAGACAGATATATTCTCTTCCTCTAAGGTCATCTAGAAAATGAACAATGATTGGTTAATCGATGCGAGTCTCAGCTCGACTCCTCGGGGTATGACCCTAACCCCCAATTATTTCATCTCATACCTCTTTTTAATCCTCTATAATCTTATGATTGTGGCCGTTTAATCTGTCTTCTTTTAAGAGGAAGGATCTTGACTCTTCTTCGGGCATGACATTTGCCTTGTCTACTCTAGCCACTGTCCACGAGCCACCACTCAAGACATCGAGTCCAATCGATCTAACCACCATGCTAGCACTGACAAGCCAAGAAAGAAGTAGAAGATTATTGTGACAAAAGTGTCTCAAAGGAGATTGGAACCTGCGGAGCTAGTTCCAAATAAGGAGCCTCCTACTTTTGCAGTACTAGGGCCTTTAGAGGGCTACTGAAGTTCTCGATCCTCTTTGGAAAAAAATGAGATAGACCAAGTTCGATGTTTGATTTATGCAGGGGTGAGCCCCTGCTCTTTGTGGCTATTCAAATAGCTGACCTACTATATCCGTCCTTGACTATATTGTTATAGTCAAGATGGGAGGATTTATGTAAGAAGGAAAAGGTATGGAGCGATAGTGTGACATCAAAATAATACTATCGTAGAACCTTATAACCGGGGGTGACAAAATAGATCTATCATTTCCTTTTGGAGGTTCTAATTGACATCTACTTCTATAACGAAGTGTTGGCATGTTAGGTGTGGCTAGCTCCTTCAGATTTGCTTTACTCATCCATTTGTTTTTTATTTATAGCACTATCACTATATGATGACCCTCATTGATTATGCACACAATGCTGCTTCTATTATCCATCAACAGGCCCCTACAATCGATGATCTTCGGGAAGAGATCGCGGGGCTAATGAAGGATGGAGCTCTTGCTACTATTGTAGAGGCAGATGCTTGAGGAGTTGAGTTGGCACAATAACTTGAGGCAGTCGAGCTATGCCTCACTAACCTCCTCAACCAGTTGAAGGAGGTCTGGAGCAATAACCAGGCCATGGAGGATGATATGTTGCAGCTCACTCGAGAGCTAGATTCGATGAGGGCGCACAACTAAGAGTGTTATGGCAACCAATGAACAAACTTAGGAACTAAAGGATGCGTTAGAGCCGAACGATGCATGATGTCAAAATATCGAGAGGAGGCAATCACTGATTATAAAGCGTCAGCCAAGTTTAAAAAGGGTTTAGAGAGGACGAAGTTTGTCTCATATTAGTTCAGGGACCAAATTGCCTAGGCCCATTTCAAGACAAGGTATCCCAAGCTAAAGCTCAAGAGGACTCGTTCACTGATTTCCTCGATGACTATAATATCTTGATGGTAGCCAAAGTGCCCTTTAATGATAGTATCAACCTACCGCCTTGTCCCAACACCTAAGTTATCATCCTTTATTATGTTGATCTTTTATTTTTAAGTTGTTGGGTCAGTCTACTCGACTTGTTCTTTATGTCATGCATATTTGTCTCATCAATCCTTTATTTTAATATGTTATGATCTCATTTTGAATGTAGAGGCTCTACTGAATTGATGTAATTTTTTTTATGCAATGAAGTTTCTTTTTCTTAATTTACAATGATGGTGTCTTGAAGATACACTCAACTCCACAACCAGTGCCTTGAGCTTTGTAAATCAATATCCATTGCTTAGAGTATAGTTTTTCCTGACCGGATCCTCAAAGGAGTGTTAGGGATATAACTTTTTCAAGTTTACAATGTGTTATGTTCTCGGCAACGACACACCTATTGTCCCAAGACGATACATTTCATCTCGAACGACCTGGATGATTCAATATGACCCTTCTCAGCCAGTCGGGTCATTAACCTCAGCTTTACGGAGTGCTAGATCCCCTAATCCAACTCCACGAGAGTGGACACTTTAGTTTTATAACTTTGTCATCACTTTTTTATATCTCAATGCCTATAGATGTGCCTCGCTCTGACTTTGCTGATTAGGTTAAGTCTAGCTCAAAGTCCTTTTTTGAATATTTTTTTATTAAAGTTCTCAACCCAAGGTGTTGGAAAGACTATCTCGGGTGGTAGAATAGCCTTAGTGTCAAAGACTAAGCTGAATGATAATTCTCCTGACCCGATCTTAGGTATCATCTAGGAGGCCCATAGGATGCTTGATAGCTCATCCACCGAAGTACCCTTAGCCTCAGTAACCCATTTCTTTAATCCCTCGAGAATGGCTTGGTTAGTGACTTCGACAAAACTGTTGGTTTGAGGATGAGCTACCTACCTAAACCTTAATTAAATCTCGTGAGATCGATAAACAAAAACCAATTTGCATATAAACATAAATCCTAAATATTCTCGGTCATAAGTTACTCGAGAGAGAGATATAAAGATGTTTGGATAGACCGATATGCTATACACCCATCCATATGATGGAGGCAACTAGTCTCAAAGCTGCTTGTGTGAGGATACTATAGATATAGTACAGGTGCTCATTAAAGAATGAGTTCACTAAATGATCCACTTATAGAATGCTGGTTGGTTAATGATACCTCATCGTCATATAGCAATTTTGTAGTTCCAATTATATATCTATCTAGTTATTAGACTTGAGACACTAAGGATGTTTTATATAAGTACTCCACTCTTTGATACCGAATTTATAGGCTTGAAAGTTTTAAATCTAGCACAGCCAGTTATCGGGAGTGATAGCCAACCTTACGAGGGCAATTGGGTGTCAATAAAGGATAATCTACTCTCGATATCATAAGAGAAATATTCTGTGTATTCTCACTTAGGCAAATCCCTGGCCAAAGTCAATCTACTCATGATAAATCTAATAAGGGTGAGATTCAGATTAAGAGAGAAGCCAGTTATCGGGAGTGATAGCCAACCTTACGAGGGCAATTGAGTGTCAATAGAGGATAATCTACTCTCGATATCATAAGAGAAATATTCTGTGTATTCTCACTTAGGCAAATCCCTGGCCAAAGTCAATCTACTCATGATAAATCTAATAAGGGTGAGATTCAGATTAAGAGAGAATGAGTTCTTTAGGAAAATCCGATTAGAATGAGACTCGGATAGATTTTATATGTGCTTAACAGCATCATGCCCGATATACGATCTATGAGATATTAGATAGATGAGAGACTATCGACACACGATAAATAAGGGCAAACATATTTAATGGATTAGATTCCCTTGTACCATCTGGGGACTATGGTGTAGTGGCCTAGTACGTTCGTAGTCAATGAGTTAAGTGAATTATTGAGGATAATAATTCATTAAGTCAGAAGGAGTTCTGATAGGTAAAACTCATGACCAACTCGATATGAGCCTAGAGGGTCATACACATATGGTGGATATCACGAAGAATAAAGGACTAGACCTGTGATATCTAATAAGCCCTTATTTTAATGGATCCATTGGATGAAACCCAATAAGAGTTTTAAGTGCATATTTGGATAGAGATCAAATATCCAATATGCTATGGTAATTGGATGAAAATCTAATATCTAATAAGGCATGATCTATTAGGGTTAAAATGAAGATCCAATATCCAATTGGACTTAAAGTTCCCAGGCAAGCGAGAGCCCTAAGAGGAGTGTTTTATATTCTGCTTTATTATTAGAGATCTTGAATTCAATCCGAAGGGCTTCTTCATACACCTATTTGTTCGAGCCCTTTAGGATGAGCCTGACACCGTCTATTTCCAAGGTGGTGGAGCCATCCACGAATAGCATCCATGCTGAGGGGGTGTAATTGTCAGCTTCTGATGAAGGAGTTAGCTCCGATATAAAATCAGCTAACACTTGGGCTTTAATAGTAGTCCTCGATACATATCGAATATCAAACTCACCAAGCTTTATTAACTATCTCAATAGTTGTTCTGAGATATTAAACCGAGAAATAATCTATTTGAGTGGTTGGTTTGAAAATAGGGGCAGAGATTCCTTATTGCCAACATTAGTGCAAACGTAAACCTCTTGATAGGCGGGTATCTTTTTTCAAGCTGATTATAACATGACTAACATAGTATATAAGCTTTTGAACTCCCGAGTCATCCCAAACTAACACCGAGGTGATAATTGAATCCATGGCATTGAGGTAAAGACTTAGAGTTTCACCCAAGATAGAGGAGGAGTCTCGTGGTAACTGGGCAAGATAATGCTTCAATTTTTTTAAAGCCTCATAACACTCCTTGATCTACATGATGTTTTTGTTAGGAAACCTTAGAGAGCATCACATGCATAGTTGAAAATAAAAATAAAAATAATTTCCAAAATAGATCTTATCGGATCGTCGTGCGATAATCAAGAGTGTAAAACTATAAATGACAAAATTACATCAAGTGGTTAAGACATTCTCACATATGAGAGATTGTATATCTCCTAAATCATAAATCTTGGTCCATGAGATGAAAGAGCTCTCGTAAACTCTTCTCTAGCAATAATCTACACAGCGAACGCAATGACGATGCACCTTCTTACGCAGCGGGTTCTCTCCAGGTGATCATGCACCACCACGTAGTAGCAGTCAAGAGAGAGGTCGACCCTCTTGCTATCCTCACACTATGGAGGGGCTCACCGTTGAGAGAAAGATGAGGAGGAGGAGATAGGAGGCCAACAACTATATGGTCTAGCTTATGACTCATGAAGCCCTAACTCTTATTTATAAAGAGCTCATATTGCTAACCTTAATGGGTCTACCTTAATGGGTATTGGATCATCATCCAATAACTACTAGCTTAATGGATATTGGATCTCTATCCAATAACCACCCTAAGCTCTATTGGGTCTCATCCAATAGATTTATTAAAATAGGGGCTTATTGGATATCCCATATCTAATCTCCTATTTGTCGTGTTGTCCATCATATGTATGCGATCCTCTAGACCCAATACCGAGCTGGTCATGAGTTGCACCCGTCAGAACCCCCTTCTGACTTAGTGAATTATTATCCCCATAATAATTCACTCAACTCATTGACTATGGACATACTATGCCACTACGTATAGTCCTTAGATGGTACAGGAGATCTAATCCATTAAACATATCTACCCTTAGTTGTCATGTATATATAGTCCCTTATCCATCTAATATCTCAAAGACTATATATCGAGCATAGTACTGTTAAAACATACGAAATTTATCAGAGTCTTACTCTTATCGGATTTTCCCAAAAAACTCCTCGCTCAACCCGAGTGACCTTGACTAGGGATTTACCTAAGTAATAATACACGAGACATTTCTCTCATGATACCGAGTGTGGATGATCATTTTTTAAAACTCAATTGCCTTTGTAAGATTGACTGTCATTCCTAATGATCGTTTGTATTAGATTTAGAACTTTTATACATATAAGTTTGGCATCAAAGAACAAAGTACTCAAACAAAACATCATTGGTATCTTAAATCTAAAAACTAGATATATAACTGGGACTAAAGAATCACTATCTAACGATGATGTATCATTAACCATCCAGCATTCTGTAAACGGATCATTCAGTAAACTCATTCTCTAATGAGCACCTGCATTATATCCCTAATATCCTCACACGAGTAGCTATGAAACCAATTGCCCCCATTATATAGATGAATATATAGTAAACCAGTATATCCAATTACCTCGATGTCCTTCTCAAGTAACCTATGATAAGGAATATTTAGAATATATGCTTAAAGGTGAATTAGTTTCATTATCATGATCTCATCATGATTCAATTTCCATTGTACAGATCCAAAAATATCATAATATATTCATCATATAATATAAAGTGAGAAAATATCATTATTAATATTAATCGAAAGTGATTGTGCAACATATCACATGTGTCATCACTCACGTAATTAGCTTATAGTGTACCTGTAACTAGCAGTCTTTTAGATTCTTTAATACCCAAAAGAAATATAATCACTTATCACCTGATTGGGATAGATCGGTTGAGCGTTGCTATTCATCTTATTAACTATTTGACTTTTCTTACCGACCAAGGTGGGCACATTTTTAGTATGGCTTGAACTTTTTCGGGGTTTGCATCTATTCCTCTTCAGTAAATAATGAATCTGAAGAACTTTTCTGAGCTGAAAGTGCATTTGGTTAAATTGAGGTGCATGTTGAACTTCTTTAGAACTCGAAATGTCAGCTAAATCTATCAAAGTGAGTCAACCATTCTGCTTTTGACAATCATGTCATCTACATATACTTTATATTTCTCTCGATTTAGTATTTGAACATTTTGTTCACTATCCTTTAGTAGGTTGCCCCTATATTTTTTAACTCGAATGACATATATCGATAGCATATATATGCCTCGTCAATGATAAAGGAAGTGTGTTCTCAATTTTCTAGTATCATCTTTATTTAGTTATATCCCAAGAATACATCCATAAAGGTGAGGAGCTCATGACCCAATATAGCGTAAACCAAATGATCAATACGATGAAGATGATAGTTGTCCTTTGGGTATACTTTATTGAGGTCAATATAATCAACACACATCCTCCAGTTTCTATTAGACTTTTTAATTAGTATAAAATTAGTGAACCACCAGGGGTACTTTACCTCAGTGATAAATCATGCTCCCAATAGCTTGTCTACCTCTTTGTTGATTCATGAGTAAATTTGCAAGGCTTTTATTTCACTGATTGTGTCTTAGGAGAAATATTTAGGTGGTGCTAGGCCACATCTGGATTGATTCCCGATATATCTTTTGATGATCATGCGAACATCTTGGTATTCTCCTTAATGAAGTTGATGAGTTATCCTCATTTTTCTTCAGGAAGTATCGTCTCGACCTTGATAGCTTGATCGAGATGGGCTTTGTTTATGGGTGCCTCAATTAGTGATTTCACTGGCTTTAGGTGTGGGAGGGATTTGGCAAAACTTCGAGGATCCATAGGCGGTGTCTTAGATTGTGTCTTCTTTGATAAGGAGACCACTATAAGGTAGCACTAATGTGATTCCCTTGTGTTGCTTATCAACTCTCCACTACTGACCCTCGTCAGAAACTTCATCATCATGTGATAGGTTAACATCACTACCCTCCATCGATTTAGCATTAATCGTTCTATAATTATACTATATGTTGAGGGGATATCGATCGTCATGAATCTAGTAGTCACCATTTTAGAACGCGACTCATCTCTAAACGTAACGTTCATAACCCCGATAAAAAAGATAGAAGTCATTAATACATCCCGTCAGCAAATAAGTTATATAAGTAAAATCGTTAATCGAGATCCCGAGCTTCATTTATCTTCCTCTCAAGCATATTTTACATGCATCGTAATTAATTGGCCTAACAGCCGCTTTCACGGGGTGTAGGCCACACAACAGCCAGCAATGAGGTACGGAATTACAGTTTAGTCCAAATAAAGTGGGCCATGGACAGTATACTTTGTGGTTGATTTGTGCTTGCAGTCAGGCCCTGAAACCTGTGACAACAGATGATCTCGACAAAGAGCCAAATGAGAGAGAGTCAGTAGATAATAGATGAATCAATCAAAATAAGAGGGCAAGATGCCATCCATATGTAAGGCAGAAAGCCCAGGAGGTGGATGGATATCTCACTCCCATTGGTCAGCAATCTATCCTTCTTGCGTTCTCAGATTTCCTTCAGATTTGGTGGCTCCCACTCTCTCTCACACACACTGCAGTATAACACAACTACGCCACACAACCAGCGACAGAGGAACGCCAAGGCCCTCATCATCATCAAGCACAGCAACCCAGTTGTCTCAGGCGGTGTTTCTTTCCCTTGTAAGCCAAGAGCAATGGTCATGGCCTCCACCTCTGCTGCAGTGCTCCAAGGCATCTCCACCCCTTTCCTCTCGGGCTCCAGGGCCGCCCGGAATCTTCTGAACGCCACCGCCGGCAGCAGGGCTTCCTCAGCAGCAGCAGGTTCTCCGAGGAGGCTCCTTGTCGTCGCCGCCGCCGCCCCGAAGAAGTCCTGGATCCCGGCGGTCAAGGGCGGTGGCAACTTCATCGACCCGGAATGGCTTGATGGCTCGTAAGTCCCTCGTTCTCTTCGCTGGCAGTAGCAACGAGCGCTACAACTCGTTGTCGGGGTTTACTGACGTCCGATCTCTCCTCGCTGCCCCGTGCAGGCTCCCGGGTGACTACGGGTTCGACCCGCTTGGCCTTGGCAAGGATCCGGCCTTCCTGAGGTGGTACCGGGAAGCTGAGCTGATCCACGGCCGCTGGGCGATGGCGGCGGTGGTCGGCATCTTCGTCGGCCAGGCGTGGAGCGGCGTGCCCTGGTTCGAAGCCGGCGCCGACCCCGGCGCCATCGCGCCCTTCTCCTTCGGCTCGCTCCTCGGCACCCAACTCCTCCTCATGGGGTGGGTGGAGTCGAAGCGCTGGGTCGACTTCTTCAACCCGGAGTCGCAGTCCGTCGAGTGGGCCACCCCGTGGTCCCGCACCGCCGAGAACTTCGCCAACGCCACCGGCGACCAGGGTTACCCGGGCGGCAAGTTCTTCGACCCCCTGGGCTTCGCCGGCACCTTGCAGGACGGCGTGTATGTGCCGGATGTGGAGAAGCTGGAGCGGCTGAAGTTGGCGGAGATCAAGCATGCCAGGATCGCCATGCTGGCCATGCTCATCTTCTACTTCGAGGCCGGCCAGGGCAAGACTCCACTTGGAGCGCTGGGCTTGTAAACATCCCCATATACCTTCCTTCTGCTTTGCTTTTCCTTCTTGCACTTGTCGGCGCTGTAAAGTCGTCCTTCTGTATGTGGTGGCATTAGTGGTGGGCTTCTTCCTCGGATCAACATCTTTGTGTGTGTGTGTCTAAACTTCAACAGGCTTTCTGCCAGTGACTGCTATCCTTCACAACCTACTGAAACGATACTTTGTAGCTCCATGTCCACCACAGCTAGAGAAGTCACAGAAAGCTTCTGCAGTCTCTGGTTGATTCCCTCCGTCCATTCTCATAAAGAAGACCATGATCACTTCTCCTCCCTGTAATCTCTGATAACATAACGGAGGATAGTAATTATGATAAGACTCGATTGGACGTCAGATGATGTCTCATGCCTCGATCGACGCAACAACACCTGGTCAATGCAGATCAAAGCGTCGACCGAGGCATATTAACACCCTGCTCAAGCTCAATTCTTCACGTCATGCCAACACAAGTGGCAGACGCTACCACCCTGCCCCCTGCAAGCGGGCAGCTCAGGAAGTAGTAAGCTTCCCTATAAATACCCTCTCGTTCATCAGGAGGAGGAGGGAGGAAACACACACAAAAAAGACCTCTTCACTTCATCTGACTTGATCGTCGGAGGGGTTGGGCCGCGTACCCCGACCCGACCTTTGTGCAGGTGCGAAGTCAAAGGTCCCCGCTGGACGCGCAGGCGAGGAGTTCCTGCCCGGAGGAAGCGGCCACCCCGTCCCGATCGGACCGCCTCAGTGCGACCACCTCGGCGGGCTCGAGGAACGCCCCAAGGGTATCCCCGTCGTCCGGACCCGAACTGAGCCGCGTCGGCCCCGAGGCCACGGCTCAAGGCTGTTTCCCACAACAGATTGGCGCTAGAAGGAGGGTCTGGAATGTCGGGTGTTCACCCAAGCAGCTCAGATGAGCCCATGGTTGAGAGGTCGCACTCGACTGACGCCTCGGGGGAACATCCCCCGCACGGAGACCATCGTGACGAACACCCCACCACGACCTCAGAGCGATATCGACGAATATTCAACGACCCGGGCTTGTCGTCGCCCAATGGTGCCCCAGCTGACTTGATGCCCGTGTCACCCGAGGCCTTTCAGGACCTCACCCATCAAGTCCGAGCTCTGATGAGTATGGTGCAAACCATTATCCCGCTCATTTTCTCGTCCGGCACACCCGCCTGCGATCGAACCACTACGACAACGCAGGGCGTCCGCTTCTCCTCGGGTCCAACCGGCCCCACTCGGGGATCCAGTGATGGCAAACCCGAGCGGCCGCCCGGAACCCGAGGCATTCTCTTTGGATTCTATGGACTCCATGCGGGCCCAGTTGCGCTTCGTCAGCCAGCAACACGACGAGGTACATAATGAGGTTCGCAGGTCCAAGAGAGAGCTCGGGGAGGACGCACACCAAGCGTCTCCCTTCACGCCCAAGATACGAGATCAGACAGTACCCCCGGACTTCCAGCTCCCCTCTCTGCACGCTTACGATGGCTCCGCCGACCCGGCAGACCATGTAGCTGCTTTCCGCGCCCAGATGGCACTGTACGGAACCTCTGACGCTCTGATGTGCAGAGCATTTCCCACCACTCTAAGAGGGCCAGCCCACGCATGGTATGACGGCTTGAAAACCGAGACTATCGCTTCCTTCGACCAGCTCGTCAATGACTTCGAGCTCCACTTCAAGGCCTATGCACGGCCGAAGCCTTCCGCGACATTGCTCCTCTGACTCAAACAAAGTGAGGACGAGCCCCTCTCACATTTTGTGGATCGCTTTGCCATGCAAATTCGGGGTTTGCCGAACACTCACCCCTCTCTGTTGGTGCAGGCGTTTATGATAGGCCTGCGACCCTCCAGATTCCTCTGGTCCCTCGCAGAGCGACCTCCCGCCATGGTGCCAGAGATGCTCCAGCGAGCTAACCGGTACATCGCAACGGAGGCCTGGGTGGCCGTGAGGAGAAGGGACGACTTCCGACCGCAGGCTCCATAAGAGAGGTCAAGCACCCGTGGTGGCAACTCGATGTAGTCCTCATGAAAAGAAATCTAGGCCCTACCTCAGTCTCTTCTGAGTTAAGGCTCAGTTTCTACTTGACTGCCTCCCGGTTCGCGGTTAGCTCCGACCTAACCCCCTTCGATATCTACACGGCTCGGCCAAAGACTGCCGAGCTCCACCTCAGCACGGCCTGCCCGCCTGAGCCGTGTCCCTCGGCCGTAGGCTGCCGAGCCCACCTCAGCGCCACCTGCCCGCCTGAGCCGTGTCCCTCGGCCGTAGACCGCCGAGTTCACCTTAGCGCGGATTGCCCACCTGAGCCGGGTCCCTTGACCATAGACTGCCGAGCCCACCTCAGCGATGCCTGCCCGCCTAAGTCGTGTCCTTTGGCCTGAGCCATATCCCTCGGCCGTAGACTACCCGAGTCCACACCTGCGCGGCCAGCCCGCCTGCTTCGTGCTACTCGGCCGCATGTTGCCCGAGACCACACCTGCGCGGCCTGCCCACCTGCGTCGTGCTCCTCGGCCGCATGTTTCTTGAGACACACCTGCGCGGCCAGCTCGCCTGCGTCGTGCTCCTTGGCTCCATGCTCTCCGAGACACACCTGCGTGGCCAGCCCGCCTGTGTCGTGCTCCTCAGCCCTATGCTTCCTGAGACACACCTACGTGGCCAGCCCGCCTGCGTCGTGCTCCTCGGCTCCATGCTCTTCGAGACACACCTGCGTGGCCAGCCCGCCTGTGTCGTGCTCCTCGGCTCCATGCTCTCCGAGACACACCTGCGCGGCTAGCCCGCCTGCGTCGTGCTCCTCGGCCCCATGCTTCCCGAGACACACCTGCGCATGCAGCCCACCTGCGTCGTGCTCCTTGACCCCATGCTCCCCGAGACACACCTGCGCGGCCAGCTCGCCTGCGTCGTGCTCCTCGGCCCCATGCTTCCCGAGACACACCTGCGTGGCCAGCTCGCCTGCGTCGTGCTCCTCGACCTATGCTTCCCGAGACATACCTACGCGGCCAGCCCACCTGCGTCGTGCTCTTCGACTCCATGCTCCCCGAGACACACCTACGCGGCCAACTCGTCTGCGTCGTGCTCCTCGGCCCCATGCACCCCGAGACACACCTACGCGGCCAACCCGCCTGCGTCGTGCTCGTCGGCCCCATGCTTCCCGAGACACACTTGCGCGGCTAGCCGGCCTGCATCGTGCTTGTCGGCCCCATGCTTCCCGAGACACACCTGCGCAGCCAGCCCGCCTGCGTCGTGCTCCTCGGCTCCATGCACCCCGAGACCGCGCCTGCGCAGCCTGCCCACCTGAAAGCTGAAGCCATGCCTCGGACTCCCATTACAACGACCGACGTATAGCTTCTTTCCGGGGGGGAATATGATGAGGATAGTAATTATGATAAGACTCGGCTGACGTCAAATGACGTCTCACGCCTCGATCGACGCAATAGCACCTGGTCAATGCAGATCGGAGCACCGACCAAGGCACATTAACACCCTGCTCAAGCTCAATTCTTCACGCCACGCCAACACAAGTGGCAGACACTACCACCCTGCCCCCTGCAAGCGGGCAGCTCAGGAAGCAGTAAGCTTCCCTATAAATACCCTGTCGTTCATTAAGAGAAGGGGGGAGTAAACACACACAAAAAAGACCTCTTCACTTCATTTGACTTGATCGTCGGACGGGTTGGGCCGAGCACCCCGACCCGACCTTTGTGTAGGTGCGAAGCCAAAGGTCCCGGCTGGACGCGCAGGCGAGGAGTTCCTGCCCGGAGGAAGCGGCCACCCCGTCCTGATTGGACCGCCTCAGTGCGACCACCTCGACGGGCTCGAGGAACACCCCAAGGGGATCCCCGTCGTCCGGACCCGAACCGAACCGCGTCGGCCCCGAGGCCACGGCTCAAGGTTGTTTCCCACAACAACAACCAAACCCAAGCGGCTTCTCAATCAAATATGGCTGCTCCAATGTTGTCTTCATTACAGGATGTGGTGGCCCGACTGTTTAAGCTTGTAGTCTGGTCAATTTTTAAGGCAGAGAGAGGAGAACTGAATCAGAGTAATTAGGCCATGAGCAGTAGAGAAGAGCACGGGAAGAACTGTCAACAAGAATCTATTCATATTCCTAAAAGACATCGAAGAGGTGGTAACCAAGAATTCTACTGCCACCTCCTGAAGTAAAGCCTGAATACCAAAAATTGATATGACTTCGTTAAAGAAAAAAAATCAAGAGTTGTTCTATATATTGCTTCTTGTACACCAACATGAGCTTTTTGAACAAACAAAAAGAAATAAAACTTTGAAAACTACATATTATAAGTATTCAAATATATCGATTAGTTTAGCCGGCAAAGATTTCATTCCGGTGAAGTCTTGCCTTCATTAGCCAACAGCACCGCCGTGTACCCAACCATGCATTGCTTTGCTCCATGGCTGCAGTGTTGCAGTATGGGTGGGTTCGCATCACTTATGGGTCGCAAGATGCACCCATTGTGCTTGTGCTTTCGAGATACGAAGGCCCTGCGTAATGGCTTCCTTAGCCCATTGCGTGTTGGACTGTCACCTTTAGAACATCCAACTGGGCTCCAGATTCTTCATGGAATTGGATTGCCATGAAGACAAGCAAGTAGCACGATCTTGGCAGCATAGCCACAGCAAATTCTCTTCTATGAGTTAGTTTGCCAACTTTGTCTGTAGTAAGGGAAAAAAAAAGACTTGGGCTCCAAAATAAGCTTATAAGAAGAAGTTGAGATTTTGATATGCTAGGGTTTGAAGCCAACCCGAGTTGAGAGGCCAAGCTTATCGTAAGTTACACGAGTTAAAGTGAGATGATTTATAAACTTCTATGAAGGTCTTTTCGATACTTAAGTCAGTAAAATAGTTAAAGATTCATGAAAAAAAAATATTATATACTCAATTTATTCGAGAGTCCTAAAAATGCACATGGGGCCTTCTATAAGAGATTCTCCAAGTTAAGTGAAGAATTATTTCAAGTAGACTTTGCTTGACCGAAATAAAAGAGTTGATTGATGTGTCAACATATACTATCTGCATGTTAAAACCCCCTTATCATAATACAATCATAACAACCTTGAGTATATATATATATATATATATATATATATATATATAGAGAGAGAGAGAGAGAGAGAGAGAGAGAGAGAGAACATTGCAAAGTGTATCACGTGTATCCATGTCATCTGGTGGTCGAACATTGCAAAGTAGCTTCTCAAGCAGCCATCTTGGAGATGAAGCTTTCTAGTTTGGCCTAACTCCATGTAATTGAACTCTGGTCACTCCCAACCTTGCATCTTCTGCCAAGATTTTGGTTGGCCAAACTCCATTCTGGCATTGCCATCGTCTTCGATGTCCATCCAAATCTGACAAAGATGAGAAGTTCCGGTGGCAATCGAACGCCTCCTTGCATGACTCACAGGTAACCTCTTTTTGGAGCTGTCCTTCTCAGGACATCACAGTCTATGTTGAGCTGGAATTACGTAGGAATCATGACATGCTGACTCAGATATTACCAGGAGAACCGGAGTAAAGTACTTTTCCGACGTGGCTGTTCTCGGAATCCGATGAGGATGATAACCAACTTGCGTTTCAGGACAAAAAGAAGCTCGAAAGTTCCACCTCAGCCATCTCATGTGATGTGGGTAGAAATTTGCACATATTCGAACATTTTATTTGATTATGAATTAATAGATACTGTCTCAGCTATCGATTTAAATGTTTGGAAGGGATGATCGAAGCCTTCTCAAACAAATAATACAAATCAATAAAAATTTTCCATGATTTTTATTGTATTGGATTGAGAAACTAAGATTAACTTAATATTGTCTTTGATTTTTTTTTTTTTGGGATAAAAGCAGTGAGAGAGAGGAAGAGGGAGAGAGAGAGAGAGAGACAGGACAAGCGCAGGCAAACTGCATGTGTTGCTGCGCTGCCGCAGCCGTGGAAGTTGCTGTGCACGCGGTACGAGCGCATCTCTCCGTGCCTTTTGACTCTGTTCTCGACTCACCTCGCAAGTCTTTCCTGCTCGCTCACTCTCTCTCCACCTCTCTCTGTCTTCAACAGCGGAAGAGTTTATTGCAGCCACGCAACGTGTCACCGCGGAGGCAACGCCGTTGCCTTCTCCTCGAGATCCGACCGTCGGATGGAGGCAGAGGAGAAGGTGGGAGTCCCGTTCCCAACGGCGTCGGCGGCGGTGGGGTAGATCCAACGCTCTGGTCGACGCATCGCTTCGGGTGGAAGACAACATCTCTTTGCGTCCCACCAACTTTTGACCAATTGCAGGGGGTGAACGGGACCGCGGTTTAGTTAACCGGGCGGGGTTAGGTTTTCTTTTTCATGTTTGCCCCTATACATTTTAATATAACATATATGTCTCTTTAATCATTAAGATTCCCACCCATTATTATATTAAAAATAATAATAAATTATTAAAAAAAATCTCTCTTTATAGATTTTTTTTAAGAATATACCCCTTATCTTTATAATTTCCTAATAATGTATATCAAGAATTCCCTCGGTCATCTACCTTTTTCCTATGAATCAATCTAATTATAATATTTTTAATAATATTATTTCTATAATAATAATAATAATAGGTGACTAAAGGAGATTTTTTTAAAAAAATCACCCAAAAAACCAATAGACTAAGAAAGAGAAAATGTATATACTATTTTTTAGCTTCGAAGGATTAAATCTAAAAATTATTGAAATATATATAGACATGAGAGAGAATCTCTCTCGATTGACAGCCACAATATTGGTGTTGGGAACAACAGTGATTAAAGAAGGCATATATAAAGGGTGCAATTGGCTTGAGCTACATCGATGTCATCGGCGGCTCCATGCGTGAGACATGCATGCTTGTCATGCGCGTCCACTTTGTCGTCGGATGATCGCAACTCATTGCATCACAATTTTGTTCTTTATTTTTTTTGGTTGTTGGCGCATGATTGCTGTCATCATCACAGTTTTCTACTTGGCATGATTTTGCGATTGGTTATTGATGATCCATTTTTGAATCCCATTTTCTAAGAAAGGTTAATCGATTTACTTAATAGAAGATTTTTTGATAAATAAAAAATATATATAAACACGCATCACGTTGCCATAAAAAAAATATATATATCATGTGTTATGTATAATAACTTTCAGAACCAAGAGAGGAGAGGACAATTGGTCACATCACATCTAATTATAAATACTCCAAAATAATTTATATTTATATTTAAAATAATAAAAAATATATAAAAAATCTTAAACCAATAAAAATAAAACTTCAATGGTATAGAATATGATAAAAATGATAATATCAACCTAATATTATAGATATAAATCTAATATAAAATAAAGATAAATTTTTTACATAATACAAAAGAAATAGTTTATCCAACATAAGAGGTGCATGAGAGACAACTTTTTGTCACATTAAGTATAATTTAAAAATCGATATAAACATATTTTTAAATTAATTCTAATTATATTTACAAGATCGAATCAGTTTTCTTCAATCTAGTAGATTCATTTAGGTTATTCGAAAATCGATAGAGTCAATTGTTAAATATAATCGATCTTACGGGATAGATTCAATTGTTAAATAAAATTGAAGTTGATGTCGAAGCAATTAGTAACTAATAAACTTAACCCCTTCTAATGAAAATGTTCAAATATTTTGATTTCAAGCATATATATATATATATATATATATATATATATATATATATATATATATATATATGTATATATATGTATATATATATACATATATGTATATATATATATATATGTATATATATATATATACATATATGTATATATATATATATGTATATATATATATATACATATATATATATATATGTATGTATATATATATATATATATATATATATATATATATATATATATATGTATATGTATATATGTATATATGGGATATATTTGGTGTAATAATAACCACATAAGTGCAACATAATGATTCACATGGAGGGACCATGGGGTACCAATCTAAAACATTCAAACATTAAAAGCAAACAAAAAAAAAGAAAAAAGAGTACTGTTGTTTCATGATCATGACCAATTTTCAAACTTGGATACTTACGTGATTCCTTTCGTTTCTTTCATTTTTTTCATCCAAAAAATAAAATAGAAATCATAGACTACAATTTGTCATAAGATTATCCTAAACAAAGTATAATATATAATTTACTAAGGACAACTGTATGTGTTTTTTAGTAGTTGCATCTATAGTTCTAACACATGAAAAAGAAAAAAGAAAAAAAGAAGAAGGGAATGTAATATTCACATCCACTTTGAAGTGTGACATATGATGATATTTCAGATACCGACCACTTAAAAGGGAATCAATGAGGTCTAAATATATTGACATGCATAATTCACAAGGAGAATATTATTCATCCTGATGATAAAAGAAAGATCACAATGCACACACACACAAAAAAAAATCAATCGAATCCTAATCTTTCACGAGGGAATATATGCTCTACAAACAAAGACAAAAGAAAATGACATGATAGCAATTTCCACTTTAAATGACATCCACATGGTTCAAGTTTCACGCCGTCTATTCCTACTTCTCCTATTGCTTTCTTTACATGGGACAAAAGGAGAGGAAAGGAATCATCTTTAGGTGTCTCTCCATAGTTTTGTTGCTACACTATCTTAACAAATAACTTCTAAGTTCATATTTGTTTCCATGAATTCATTCATTTATCATGACCAAAAAACTTCACTATTTGTAGATGCTTAGAGAAATAATCCAACAACAATGAGTGATGTCGGATTGTGTTGATATCAACATTTATGGATGTTAGTTTGATGATAGGGACCTCATTGAGAAAAAAATAGAAACCTCAGGGGGCTTATTTTAATTAAGTGAAGTCGAGGGTGTCAATTGAGAAAAAGACACCCCGAAGCTGTGGTCATGTATGCACATCCCGACGCTAGCCAGTAAGCCGCGGGACACCTGCCGGTAAACTTCTGCACGTGGCGGTTTCCGATTGGAACTTGCTTCACACATTGCTTCGTGGTGACGTTGGGTTGACGCGACCCCAACGCGCGTGGGATTAGAGGCTTAATAAATAACACGATGACGCTAATCACGGTGGTTAACGATGCCAAGAGGTCGGCTTTATATACACCTATGTAGCCTCTGTCATTCACCCCCAGAGAAGAGCGAACGCCACCTTCACAGGCGAACCCATCATCCCTTCCCACTCTTCGGTGAGGCTGAGCGACCCCCATCCGAAGAAAGCGCAGGTTTGTCTTCTGACCTCTTCCTCCTCCTCTGGATCATCCTCTGTCGTCTTCTGTCTCGTTTAAAAGAAGAGAGAAGGAAGAAAGATCTCATCTTGAGGCTCCTTTTGGGTTGTTTCAGCAAAAAAGGAAGCCTTGGAAGCAATTTTTTTCTTCCTTTTTGTCTTAGGAAGACAGAGATTTCAGAACAGAGATCCAGATATATTTTTCTGGATTTTTTTTCGTCATTTTTGTTGGATTTTAATCAACCAAGAGGGCTGTTTTTCTGTTCCCTGTGGTTGTTTTTTCTTCAGATTTCTACTTCTCTTTAGAACTAAAAGAGGTCACCTTTTTGAACTAAACCTCTCTGGAAACCCAATTGCCTGTTCTTTGATTTTGTTTTAGAGCCAGCTTGGGTTGTATCTCGTCTTCTCTTCTCTCGTTCTGTCTCGTCTTTCCTTGTTACCAAGTCGTCTCTTTCTTGTTGTTCTTGTCAAGATCTTCTTCTTCCTTTTGAGTTCCCTTTTTTGTTTCGAGTTTCTCTTAGATTTCCATGGCTACGGCTATAGATATGTACCGTAGTTGTCCATCTACCTTTGCAGACTCCGTCGATGAGGAGCTCATGAGAGCACTTGAGCCTTTTATGACAAGTGATTCCGCCTCCTCCCTCCCACACTCTCCTCCACCGTCTTCCACCTCCACCCTCACCTACCCCTCTCCCTCTTCTCTCACTTCCTTTCTTTCCCCTTCTCCTGTATCCTCCCCCTCCCTCTTCTTCCCCTCCTCTATTCAAAATCCAAACTTGGATTGCTACTCCCTTCAAAATTCCACCTTCGGGAGTTATCCCTATCAAGATCCCACCTTGGATATCATGTGCCGTATCGGTTCGGTTGGACTTACCCACCTCAGTCCTGCCCAGATCCAGCAGATCCAAGCTCAATTCCTCTTCCAACAGCAGCAACAGCAGAGCCTCCTTGTCGCCAGGCAGTTGCCGCCGAATCATCACCGTCACCACCACCAATCTACGGGCTTTCTGGGCCCGCGGCCTCAGCCGATGAAGCACACTGTTTCCCCCGCCGTGTCGAAGCCCACGAAACTATACCGCGGGGTGCGGCAGCGCCACTGGGGTAAGTGGGTGGCGGAGATCCGTCTCCCAAAGAACCGAACCCGCCTCTGGCTCGGGACCTTCGACACCGCCGAGGAGGCCGCGCTAGCCTACGACAAGGCCGCCTACAAGCTCCGCGGTGACTTAGCGAGGCTCAACTTCCCGAACTACCGGCACGCCGCCGCCGCCGCCCCCGGTCCCCTTCACTCCACCGTCGACGCTAAGCTCCAGGCCCTCTGCCAGAACTTGGCCAATTCCTCAAAAAGGGGGGGCGGCCCGCCGCGCAGCTCCACCCTCCAGCCCAACCCAGAGCCCGCGACAATCGGCAGCGGCGATCCGGCGCCGACGATCGTGGAGGAGGCTGCGGCTAGGGGTGACTTGGTTTGCCAGGGCTCGGAGGATAACAAGTCAGAGAGCTCGTCGGAGGGCGAGGACTCCTCGTCGGGGTCGTCGTCGGCATCGGCGTTCGAGATGCAGCATTTGGATTTCACCGAGATGCCGTGGGACGAAACGGATAACTTAATGTTGCGGAAATATCCATCATGGGAGATTGACTGGGACTCCATCCTCTCCTCCAGTAATTAGTTCTCGATGTTGCATTGCCTTCTGTAGGGTGTCGTCGTCTCTACCGGCTGCTGCAAATGGGGTTTTAGACATTTGCCGAGCTGCTATGGAGACTCCTTGGTCTTCAGTACTGTTAGTGTCCATTTGAGGTCATGGGGTGTAGCTCTCTAGTGTATCTTGTAGTTGTGTCCTTCCTGCTGGTTATTTTTGCCTCAGCAGAACTAGTGAGGAACAATGTTGTATTATTGATACCTCCGTTTAGTGTGAAGTATGGTTTCTGGTGTGATATTTCTATGCATGTGATGAAGTCAGTAATCAGAGATCACGAGTCCAAAGAAAAAAAATCTCTTAGATTAGGAAGGCTTGGGCAAACTTTGGTTTGGGGAAGAAGAAAGAATTCAGAAAACTATTTCAGACACAGTATTATCAGGAAATCTCTCTCATTGATGACTCCCCTCCATTGAAGGCACACTGTTGATCAGCAATTTTGTGCAGTGAACTTTAGAGATAAGGCTGACACTATTGTTAATGTTCAACTTTCTGGATAGATAATGGAAGAACATGTTCTGTTGCCAGTTCAAACTAAAGGAGGATTGGTAAGGGACAATAGGTGCCATATCAGTTGGACAAGATATGATTCCTGCTGCTGGCTTTGGAACTTTACAGCAGCACTGATGGTTGGGCCATCACAGTTACTGAAATCATGCGACCCATCCATCCAGTAGACTGTGAAGTATTCCATCTGGCTATTCTTCTGGAACCCATCAAGTATGCTAAACAAGTTGCTTAGGTATGAAGGTATTCCATCTGACTGTTCTTCTGCCATGTTTCCATCACCTCATCAAATAATTGATTTGTGTTGCTTGCCACCAGAGAAGCTGACTCTTGACTCAATGAATGGTGATTATGTGTGACTGTGGTGACATTTGATTTGTGAAGTGCTTCTAATGTGATGTTTCAACAGTAGCTTCTTTAGATGGACATAAGATGAGAGCATAATCAACTGGAATCTCTGTGCTTATCTTGTTGAAAAGGACCCCATGTCATGTGGAAGCAGCCAGACCCAATGTTCAACCCCACTTGTCCTTCCTTTACTGCTCATCTCAATCATCAAAGATAAGGGGGTGACCACCCAGCCAACCCCAGCTCATATCTTTGTTCTTACTCTGGCAAAAGCATCCCCCTTGCTTGTAAAAGGGTTGCTTGGACCAGCAGAGCTCTGAAAGAGATGCTCAACTAGCATAACTTTTATTAATTTCTTCTCCTTTTCTTCTGGCCTACATAGAAAATCTCAAAAGATGATCTCCTAGGTGTGTAAATGCCTCACAACACTCTTGAGTAGTCTTTCTCTAGGCAGTGAATATTTCTGTAAAGAAAGAACACTGACAAACAAATTGGAATCTGATGCTTTTCATATCAGATTAAGAACAAAGTGCACTTGGATCATCCCCAACAAATTGAAGAGTGGAGTTGGCTCATCACTTTTGCTCCAACTTTTGGATTCTCAATTCTGCAACACTAGATTTCTATCTCTAGATTCCCACTGAGATTGCATATCACTTTACAAAAACTGCTACTTTATTAATTGCATATGAATCATCAAACCAGAAGTTAATGAGGCTTGGTCTTGAGAAATGTTTTCTGCAACCACACAAAAATGCATAAAATGCTGTTACCTACATTATGAGAATATAATTACCATCATATAGCTTGGCAAACATGTTTTTGGACTAAGATATTTTTTCGACTTCAGTAGTCAGATCTTGTATTCTCCTGCTATTTGGCACTGGACATGCTATTCTTTTGCACAGCTTCCTGATGACAGAAAAGGTCAATATGATACTGGAAGTTTACAGTCACTAGTAGAAATCAGTTGCCATTATTCTTTGAGATCATCTCATCTCTGGTGACACTATATTGTGAGATTTGTATGTAACAGGCAACCAGCTTTAATTAGAGCACAACATCACATACACCATGGAGGTGTATAGAAATTATGTTCACTGTATACTTGTACTCTAATCAGAGGATCTTCCACATGAGTGGTCATTAATCAAAGAGAAAAGCATGAAGGAGCAATCAAGAAACTCTAGTGGAAGAATGAGGTAGAGAATGCAGCTGAGACAGAAATTGCACTCTTTTACAGGAAGTATATTATTCTTTACTTGTGCATATTCTTTACAGGAAGTATATTATTCTCTTTTACAAGAAATTGCACTCTTTTACAGAAATTGCACTTTTTGTCTCAGCTGAGAATGCAGCTGAGACAAAAAGGTGGCAATGGACAATCATCAGCAAAGAGGCAACAAGTCAACAGTCACATATAATGAGTAGTAGCAAACCACCATTACTCAGCAGCTATTCTCAGCTCAAGCTAGCATTGTTCTTTCAACTAAGCAAACTCCTACAAGAAAGCAGCATCAGCAGCATCCAGCTTCGTTTTCAGAAATGTAGCATTTTTGTTTCCGAATTGCAGTGGACAACAAAGTACACAGTTGCAGTATACCACTTTTTTTTGAGATTTGAATGTAACATTATGTCTGATGTTGAAGATGAAGAAGAATTTCTAGGGAAGCAATTCTTTGTTTATATTTTCATCAAAATCTGTTCCATAGCTATCTTTCTGTGACGGTCCAGAGAATGCTTTTGGCTAAAACTTCTGCTTCAGTGTATTGATTCCTTGAACACTTTTGTTACATTCAATCCAGATGGTATACAAAGCAGCCCCTGAAAAAAAAAATCTATAGGATGCCAGAATCAGAAACAAGTAATGCCTTGGATGCATGCTCCTGCAATGGACAACTTGGATGCATGCTCTTCAAATTTAGGTTGCAGCTAACAATAATGATAACAGACATGAAAAAAAAAAACCTCTATATTGGATTTTTTTTCTCAATTTTTATTGACCTAAAACAATGTACAATGAAGAAACAACATGATTTAAAATATCTGTAGCTAAAAAACAAAACAAAACCATATTTTTCAAAGTATTTAAAAAATAAAATAAAATCATATTTTCCAAAGTATTTGGTCGTTGTGCAATGATTGTTGCACGAAAAAATCGTAAAACCGAAAATCACACATATCATATTAGAAATATTATCTAGGGAGATTGTATATCCCAGAAATTTTCAGATCTGATAGAGAGGATAAAGGAGAACTCATATACTCTTCTGGTGATCTACTCAGCAAACGTAGTGACGATACTCAGAAATTTTCAAAAATGTGTTCGGCGTCATGCGAAGATTGATGCGTAAAATCCGCGAAACTGAAAACCATGCGTGAGATAGTTGTGTTACCTAGGGAGATCGTATATCCCTGAATCCCTACAGATTTGTAGAAGATAATGAAAGAGGTTAAGCATCCTCCTCTCTTGATCCACTGCCCAAATCTCCGTACCTACTATCTGAGGAGAAGGGAAGAGAAAAATAGGAGGTGGCAATCAAGAAGTCTCTATCCTGTGGGTCTTTGGTTCTCTCCTATTTATAGAGGTCCCCTATCTACTTAATCCTAATGGATCCTACCATATTGGGTATCAGATTTTCATCCAATTACCTAAGTCTCTTAGATTAGTGGATCTCTATCTAGTAATCTCTCATTGGCTCTTATTGGATCGCATTCATTGGATCCAATAATTCAGGGGCTTATTGGATATCCAATAAGATAGGGGCTCCAACGGATATCTCATATCCGAACCTCTACTCGTCGCAACGCCTACCATATGTGTGTGACCCTCTAGGCCCAATATCGAGCTAGCCTTGAGTCATACCTATCAGAACTCTTTTTGGTTCAATGAATTATTATCTTCATAATAATTCACTTGATTCATCGACTATAGACATACTAGGTCATTACGTCGTAGCCCCTAGACGATACAGGGGAATCCAATCCTTGGGATATGTCTATCCTCAATTATTGTATATTTATAGTCTTTTATCCATCTAATACCCTAGAGACCGTATACCGGGTATGGTATTATCAGGCTCATATAGTTTCTACTCGAGTCTCGCTCTAATCGGATTCTCCTAAAGAACTCTTTCTCTCTCAATCTGAATGACCATAACTAGGGATTTGTTTGAGCAAGAACACATGAAATATTTATTTCATGACATCGAGAGTGGATAATTCTCTATCGATACTCAATAGTCCTCGTAAGGTTGGCTGCCACTCTCGATGACCGGTTATGCTAGATCTGAAACTTCTAAGCTTATAAGTCTAGTATCAAAGAGTGGAGTACTAATACAAGACATCCTTTTGTATCTCAAGTCTAAGGACCAGATACATTATTGGGATTACGGAATCACTGTTTGACAATAAGGAATCATCAACCATCCATCATTCGGTGAGCGGATCAATCAGTGAACTTATTATCTAATGAGCACCTATATTGTATCCCTAGTATCCCCATACGAGTAGCTATGAGACCCGCTGCCTCCATCATATGGACGACTATACAACACATTAGGCCATTACGCTGTAGCCCCTAGACGATATAGGGAATCCAATCCTTTGGACATGTCTATCCTCAGTTCTTGTATATTTATAGTCTTTTATCCATCTAATACCCTAGAGATCATATACCGGGTATGGTATTGTCAGGCCTATACAGTTTCTACTCAAATCTCGCTCTAATCGGATTCTCCCAGAGAACTCTTTCTCTCTCAATCCGAATGACCATGACTAGGGATTTGTTTGAGCAAGAACACATGAAATATTTATTTCATGACATCGAGTGTATAATTCTCTATCGATACTCAATATTCCTCGTAAGGTTGGCTGCCACTCTCGATGACTGGTTGTACTAGATTTGAAACTTCTAAGCTTATAAGTCTGGTATCAAAGAGTGGAGTACTAATACAAGACATCCTTTGTATCTCAAGTCTAAGGACCAGATACACCATTGGGATTACGGAATCGCTGTTTGACAATAAGGAATCATCAACCATCCATCATTCCATGAGCGGATTAATCAGTGAACTTATTATCCAATGAACACTTACATTGTATCCCTAGTGTCTCCACACGAGCAACTATGAGATGAGCTGCCTCCATCATATGGACGGCTATACAACACATTAGTCTGTCTGGTTATCTCGATATCTCTCTCGAGTAACCTATGACCAGGATTATTTAAGATATGTGTTTAAAGGTGCATCGGTCTCATTATCATGATTTCATCACGATCTGATTCCTATTGCAAAGATCCATGAACATCATATATATATATATATATATATATATATATATATATATATATATATATATATATATATATATATATATATATATATGCAACAAGCAATATAAAGTGATAAAATATCAAATAATATAATAAGAAAAAAAAATACATATCATGTCACATGTGTCATAACTCACATGATTAGCTTGTAAGACATCTATGACTAGCAATATCTGCACCTCTACTTATCGTAATATCCACCATATGTGTGTGACCCTGAGCTGACCGTGAGTCAATCCTATCAGAACTCATTTTGACTCAAAACTCCTTCTGATATAATGAATTATTATCTCCATAATAATTCACTCGACTCATCGACTATAGACGTACTAGGCCACTATGTCATAGTCCTCAAACGATACAGGAGATATAATCTATTAAACTTGTCTGTCCAGTTACCATATGTTTATAGTCCCTCACCTATCAAATATCTCAAAGATCGTATATTGGACATGGTAATGTCAAGCCTATATGGAATCCTGTAAGAGTCTCATTCTAATCGGATTCTCCTCAAGAACTTATTCTTTCTCAATCCGAACGACACTAGCCAGAACTTTTGTTTAAGCGAGCATGCATGAGATATTTCTCTTACAATACTGAGAGTGGATGATCATCTATTGATACTCGGTTGCCTTTGTAAGGTTGGCTACC